>NC_044327.1:34134328-34434328 GCF_007399415.2 Gopherus evgoodei
GAGTTAGGTACCTAGCTGTCATTTGTGCCTTTGAAAAGGTTTTGGTTGACTGGTGTTTGCTATTTAAAAAAAAAAAGGGGGAGGGCGGAGGAAGGAAGGAAATTGAAATATTCCTTCTCCCCACATGCTCCAATTTTATGTCCAGTTACATCCGGTTTGCATCATACAGGGCGTAGCATTTGACATTCCTTTAAAGTATAATATACCAAATATCTAAATGCTGGAGCCTTACGGAGCTCAGTTCTCATTTGTGCACAGCCCCTTCCTACTCCTGGGGGAATTCTGCACCAATGCGTGAGCACAGAATTCATGTCTCCTGCAGATTTCTTTGCTTCCCTGCAGAAAAATGACTTTCTGACAGGGAAGCTGCAAGAGCAGTCATACACCACTACCTAGCAGCGCAGGTACATTGTTTCAGGCACCTGGAACAGCTGGCAGAGAGGTAAATCACCCTGGGGCTGGGGACACCGCACCCAGCAGCTCCTACCCTGAGAAGGGATGAGCTGCTAATCCTGGTTAGGCTGGAGGCAGGAGAGACCATGACTCTCTTCCCCTGCGAGGAGAGGCTGGGGCTATGTCAGACCCACCCCCAGAAACCTCCCAGAGCTGCAGGAAGCTCAGCATCCCCCCCTGCTTCCTGACCCCATCACTCCTCAGCTCCAGGGAAGAGGGGTTATTGTGTTGGGAGCTGGTCCCCCATCCTCCCAACCCCCATGCATCTGGACCTTCCATACCCAGACACCCCTGCCAAGCCTCACCATGTACATCCAGAACCTCCCTAGCACTCCATACCCTAACCACACTCCACTGAACCTCAAACCCTGCTTCTGGAGCCAGACCTCCTACCTCCAGACCCGCACCACTGCACCCCATACCACCCCTCACTGAACTCCCTGCACTCAAAACCCCTACTCTCTCGCACCACCCTGAGCCCTCACATCCAGATGCCTAGGCCTCACATGGCACAGAGGGGAAAGGCCCCATGGTGTTTTGGGGGCAGGCTCAGGCTGTGTGCTGTGTCAGGGTCAGGTGCAGCCTCACTGCTGAGTCTGTTTCCCGCGGTAGGGGTGGGGGGGTTGCACGGTGATCTCCCACTTTCGTGCCGTTAGTGGCCTGTGCTCCCCACTGCCATGCTGGAGCCTCTGCATTTATTTATTGACAAAAAAACTTGCAGAATTCTAGAATACTGTGTGCAGAATGTTTAATTTTGTTGGTGCACAATGCCCTCAGGAGTAGTATATGGAGATTACACAGACCTGGCCTTGCTATGCCTGGCTCAAGATAATATTGTCTGCCTCACTTTCATGAGTACCAAATTCACCTGCTTTAACAAATATTCTGTATAAAACCAAAATAAATTAAAATACTGACCCTTGACAAGGGCAGTTTCTGCACCAATGATGAAATATATGACAATCGACACTTGCCTGTGTTAGTTTCTCTATAGAGGACCCTGTTTTCATATGTTGACACCTATAGCTCAGTCCAGAGTTGGGATACTCAAACTGGCAATTTGATGTGTCTAATATGGCACGATTATGGTGGTACTGCCACAGCTTGTTATGAAGTGAGGCTGCTAGTGAAATCCGCTTGAGATCACTACCACAGCTATCACACTAAGGCGATCACTTTTTATTTATTTATTTTTGAAGCTTTGCATTCCGAGTGAAATATTTGACATTTTCTGAGCTTTGCTTATTTCCAGTAGTTCTTAATACATGTGTATCTAAAGTAGCTTAAGAACCTCTTCTGGTAAAGTGGAAGTCTGCACGGAATCCTTCTGTACATAACAAAAAGACAACCAAACAAAACAGCTCTCTACCCCCTCCCCGTGCCACATCCATCCCCACCCCAATATAATGAAGCATTATACAGGCTCCCTTGAGGATATGGGTGAAATGTAATTCCTAAACCAGGAAGCCTGCAATACTGCTCTCAGGAAGCTGTGATAGTAGTATTTTGGCATCTAGTCATCTGACGGCTGATTTGAAAAATGCAACCTGAAGAAGGAAAGAAAAAAAACAAACATGTATGAACATTTTAAGATGAGGGAAAATATTTTTGGTGTGAAAGGGAAGGCAGGATCAGCAAAATATGTTTTCCACAGGAAAAATAAAGAGAGGAAATTTGGGACAGACAATAAAGAGGGTTAATCTGAAACTCAGAAGAATCCTTCTTATGGAACCGTGCTTTGAAATGTCTTACACTCATTCTTGAAAACAATGGAATTTTATGATGAGATAGTGTTATCAGAAACGTAATAAATGTGGCACAAATGGTGAGTACAGTTGGGACTTAATTCTTCAAGTGATGAGCACTCTGCCTTGATCCAGAAAAGCATTTAAATACAATCTTAACTTTAAACAGGTGAGTAATCCCCTTAGCTTCAATGGGACTACTTTTGCTTAATGTTAACCATGTGTTTTAAGGGCTTTGGTAAAGTGGGGCCAGAGTGCTAAGAATTGAGAATTGAGCCTTTGGTTAGCACTTTGACTTTTCATCTCTGGGAAGTGAATTCAAATTCTGGGTTAAGTCATAAATGAAAATGACTTGGTCTAGTTACAAATCACCACACAATCAGCATTCTCTCAGGAGACACTTGGGTTTTAAATAGCATGGCAGGTCAGGAATGACATGCCTTCCTGCCTCTCCCCACCCCGCATCCCCTGAGATACTTCATTTCAGTAATACTCCCAACCACTGCTGGTTGAATAATATGTTGTGAAAAATATTATCTAGGTATTAGGGCATTTTTTTAATTGAACAATTATTTGTGAATAAATTGTCTTACTATTCAACCAGTTGTCCTCTCATCTCCCAATAGCCCAAAAAGTGAAGAATTGAGATGAAAATTTAAACTCATGTCCCCTGGGTGGTAAAGCAAAGAATGGCTAAAGGCTATTGAGATTCAACTTCTTTAATAACAAGGGAAAGCTAAAAGTGTCACTGCAATAGGCTAAATGCTATTGAAATCCAAACCTACAGCCATATTTCAGCAGCAGTACTTCTGGGAATTAAGACATTTTAGATGTTAGCAGCCATCAGTTCAAAGACAGGTCAGGCAATTAAAATACTATTAGTCCTGTGTTCAGAGGTATCCAAACTGTTCTGAAGCAGTACATCCATTTGAAACAAAGTTGAGTAAATATATTGTTCACAAAGTGAAGGACTCATAGCATCAGCTTGATCAGAGGTCATTGCAACAAGCTCCTATGGCAAGAAACAGATGTGTGGAGAACAGTCAAGGAAGGAATTTTTGATTTCCTTCTCTTCCTCATTTTACCCTTTTCAAGAGCATACCTCTAGGGAACTTTAACTGCACTACATGGAAAAATAGAGAATGTTTTCAAGGTGCTAATTTATATAACTTATTTCATAAAATAAAAAATATAATTTAAACAATGGGATCTTGGTGAGGTCAGAACATGTAGGGAAAAAGTGAGGAAGGCTAAAAGCCGCATTGAACTGGACCTTGCAAAGGGAGTCAAAACCAATAGTAAAAGGTTCTACAGCCACATAAATAAGAAGAAAACAAAGAAAGAAGAAGTGGGGCCGCTATACACTGAGGATGGAATGGAGGTTAAGGACAACCTAGGCATGGCCCAATATCTAAATAAGTACTTTGCCTCAGTTTTTAATAAGACTAGTGAGGAGTTTAGCGATGATGGAGGGATGATAAGTGGGAATGTGGATATGGAGGTGGATATTACCGCAACTGAGGTAGAGGCCAAACTTGAACAGCTTGATGGGACAAAATCGGAGGGCCCGGACAATCTCCATCCGAGGATATTAAAGGAACTGGTACTTTTTCTTTCTTTTTATATAAAGCTTTCTTTTTAAGACCTGTTGGAGTTTTTCTTTAGTGATGAACTCCAGGAAATTGAGTCTGTGCTCACCAGGGAATTGGTGGGAGGAAGAAGTCAGGGGGAAATCTGTGTGTGTTAGATTTACTAGTCTAACTTTGCATTCCCTCTGGGTGAAAGAGGGGGGGGGTGGGGGAGAGATTGGCTCTCTCTCCTTGTGTTTCCAGGACTGGAAATAGAGAGGGTGGAGTCCCTCTGTTTAAATTCACGGAGCTTGCTTCTGTGTATCTCTCCAAGGACCTGGGGTGGGGGACACCTGGAAGGGAGAAGGGAAGGGAAATGGTTTATTCCCCTTTGTTGTGAGACTCAAGGAATTTGGGTCTTGGGGTCCCCAGAGAAGGTTTTTGGGGGGACCAGAGTGCCCCAAAACATTCTAATTTTTTGGGTGGTGGCAGCTTTACCAGGTCCAAGCTGGTAACTAAGCTTGGAGGTTTTCATGCTAACCCCATATTTTGGACGCTAAGGTCCAAATCTGGGAATAGGTTATGACACCCAGCCTACCCCTTGATGCCATGGCTTATGAAGCCATACCACAGGAAGCCTGGACAGTAGTCAGGAGCTGTTCAACTACAGGCTGAGCAAGTACAGAATGGTGGTAGAATGTGCATTTGGCCGTTTAAAGGCACGCTGGCGCACATTACTGACTCGCTCAGACCTCAGCCAAACCAATGTCTCCTTTGTTATTGCTGCTTGCTGTGTGCTCCACAATCTGTGTGAGAGTAAGGCGGAGACCTTTATGGCGGGGTGGGAGGCTGAGGCAAATAACCTGGCCGCTGATTACACGCAGCCAGACACCAGGGCGATTAGAAGAGCACACCACGAAATGGTGTGCATCAGAGAAGCTTTGAAAACGAGTTTCATCATGGGCCAGGATATGGTGTGGCTGTTGTTTGTTTCCCCTTGATGAACGCCCCCCCTTGGTTGACTCGTTCCCTGTAAGCAACCCACCCTCCCCCTTCGATTACAGCTTGCTTAAGGAAATAAAGTCACTATTGTTTAAAAAATCATGTATTCTTTATTAAAAAGTAATTCTAAAAAGAGGGAGAGAACTGACAAGGTAGCCTGGGTGTGGTTTGGGAGGAGGATAGGAGGGAAGGAAAAGGCCACTAAAAAAATTTCAAAGTAATGACAGCCTTTTGGTTGGGCTGTCCACAGGAGTGGAGTGGAGTGGGGGTGCACAAAGCCTTCCCCCACACGTTCTTACATGTCTGGGTGAGGAAGATATGGAACATGGTGAAGGGTGAAGGTGGTTACACAGGGGCTGCAGTGGAATTCTGTGACCCTGCTGCTGTTCCTGAAGCTCCGTCAGACGTCGGAGGATATCAGTTTGATCACGCAGCAGCCCCAGTGTTGCATCCCGCCACCACTGATCTTCCTGCCTACACCTCTCATCTCGAGCTTCCCTCCTATCCTCACGTTGGTCCCTGCTGTCCTCACGTTCACTGGCATCTTTCCTGTAATTTGCTACCACGTCCTTCCACTCATTCAGATGAGCTTTTTCATTGCGGGTCGCTTCCATGATTTCCGAGAACATTTCGTCTTGCATCTTTTTTTTCCGCCGCCTTATCTGAGATAGCCTTCGGGATAGAGTAGGGAGGCTTAAAAAATTTGCAGCTGCATGAGGGAGGGAAAAAAGAGAGAGAAGTATTTAAAAAGATACATTTTACAGGACAATACTTGTACTCTTTCACGGTGAACAACACTATTCACCTTACATAGCATATGTGATTTCACTACAAGGTTGCATTTTGCATCTTAATATTGAGTGCCTGCAGCTCTGGTGTTAGAGATCTCACAGGCGCAGGTCCGGGCCGCAGAATTCAGCTTGCATGCATCCATGGTAAGCCATTGTCTTTCGGCTTCTGCAGCCTTCATATATACAGTGCCCTCCTTTCCCAAATACCAAGCAAATCCCGTTCAATGCTGCTTCTTTCCTATTAATATGCAGCAGCAGAACCCTCCCCCTCAATCCAATTCTGTGGGATGATCGCTTTACCCCTCCCCCCACCACATGGCTGGTATCATGGAAGATCACTGCTAATCACTCCCCTCCCCCTGCTGCACCGCGTGGCTGGTAGCAGGGAATATCCCTGCTAGCCAAACGCGAAAAAGCTCAGCGCCATTTCCGCCCCCCCCCCACTTGGCTACGTGCAAGGAAGGATTTCTTTTAAGCAACAGGCAAACAGCTGAGTAGGAATGGCCATCTCTGTCCCCTTAATTAAATTCCTGAATTTCAACCAGGTTACCATGAATGATATCACTCTCCTGAGGATAGCACAGCGAGATAAAGAAAGGATGTTGCTTGAATGCCAGCAATCACCGGGACCATATGCACCTAGGCTTTGTCATGCAATGATACCAGACTACTTGCTACATGCATGGTGTGGTCAAGTGTCCTACCATGGTGGACAGACTAAGGCTGCCTTGCCCAGAAACCTTCTGCAAAGGCTTGTGGAGTACCTCCAGGAGAGCTTCATGGAGATGTCCCTGGAGGATTTCTGCTCCATCTCCAGACATGTTAACAAACTTTTCCAATAACTGTACTGGCCGCGAATGCATCCCAAGTCCTCAGGGCAAATCAATCATTAAAAAACACTTGCTTTTAAACCATGTTTTATATTTACAAAGATACACTCACCAGAGGTCGCTTCCATGGCTTCATTGTTTGGGCTAGTGGCTTGGGAGGGCTGGGAGGGTAATTCCGTCTGGGTGAGAAAAAGCTCCTGGCTGTTGGGGAGAACGGAGTGCTGTGTGCTCTCTGCAAGCTCGTCCTCCTCTTCCTCCTTCTCATCTTCCCCGTCCGCAGAATCCTCAGCCATGGCTGAGATTACCACCCCCACCTCGGAATCCATGGACAGGGGTGGGGTAGTGGTGGCAGACCCCCCTAGAATTGCATGCAGCTCAGCGTAGAAGCGGCATGTTTTCGGCTCTGCCCCGGACCTTCTGTTTGCTTCTTTGGTTTTCTGGTAGGCTTATCTGAACTCCTTAACTTTCACTCTGCACTGCACTGAGTCCCCGGTGTGACCTTTCTCCATCATAGCCTTGGAAATTTTTTCAAATGTTTTTTCATTTCGTCTTTTGGAACGGAGTTCTGTTAGCACTGAATCCTCTCCCCATATAGTGATCAGATCCAGTACCTCCCGTGCAGTCAAGAGCTCTTTTTCGATTCTCAGGAGACTGCACTGTTACCTGTGCTGATGAGCTCTGTGTGGTCACCTGTGCTGGTGAGCTCTCCACGCTGGGCAAACAGGAAATAAAATTCAAAAGTTCGCGGGGCTTTTCCTGTCTACCTGGCCAGTGCATCCGAGTTCAGATTGCTGTCCAGAGCAGTCCCAGGGGTGCACTGTGGGATACCGCCCGGAGGCCAATACCGTAGATTTGCGGCCACACTAACCCTAATCCAATATGGTAATACCAATTTCAGCGCTACTCCTCTCATCGGGGAGGAGTACAGAAACCGTTTTAAAGAGCCTTTATATCGATATAAAGGGCCTCGTTGTGTGAACGGGTGCAGCGTTATATTGATTTAACGCTGCTAAAATCGGTATAAACGTGTAGTGTAGACCAGTGCTGAAAGTCCATCTTCTCAAAAGAGGATTGGCTGACATACTGCATTGTCAGTCCCAGCTCTCCCACCTTTCAGGAATGATATCAAAACATGCCTGCCTCTGGAAGTTTAGAGTGCCCATGTACTGTAGTTTGGGGCCACCTGCTGCATTTCTGAGCCAGCTCATTTCTACACAGTGCTCACTGGAGCAGAGAAGATTAAGTTTCTGAAAATGAAAAAAGACAGATAGAAGAACTGCTTATCAAATATGCACATTTCAGATGGAACTTCACACTCAGTAGAAAGATGTTAGATTGCTGTTAGCTCTCTGGAGCGCTCCTGACAATGTGTTATCAGGTCATGTTTGCATGACAGTGGCAGCCCATGCAGGAAACATTAAGTCGTATGACTTCTCAGACGAAATCAATCAAGTGAACAGTACAGCTCCTGAAAACTAATTTCACCTTCATAAGGTCTGGTTATCTGTATGGCAGACATGAGGTTTGTCAGCCCCGTTTCAGTCTGATCAGGTTCAGCACTGCATCAAGAATTTTAATGAACCGATACTGTAATATGTATGAAAGATGACACTGAGATGAATTCATGAAAAGCCAAGTCCCCATGAAATATGAACAATTACTGCAAGCTTCATCCCCCACTTAGCTCACATAAAATGTTCATTTAAAAGGCCTTTGTCTTGTTGTTAATCATTTACAAGTTTGTGTATGGCTTTTCATCATCTGTAAGCAGTTTTAAAGCTGAAAATGAGTGTCAGTATTTTTTGTGACATCAGGGTACCAAGGGCACCTTGTTAAATGCAAAGTAATACTAGTAATACTGTTAAGTTTTTCCAGACTCCTTGTCATAGCATTATCAGCTTGTGTCTGTGCATATTGTGAAAACACGCAACTGCCTTGGGGTGCACTATTTCTGGAAGTCATTGTTCGGCACCTTCTTTCCAGAAAATACTACTCTGGGAGATTGTAGCTTGCAGGAATACCAAGAGGAAAAAAGAGAAGCCCCAATCCACCAGTAGGGTGGCAAGAGTACCAAAATATCTCCTTATTAGTGGGCCAGACACATCCCTTCAGGTGTGAGGTTTCTTGAATCCCTGCACAAGCACCCCTTCTGACTCTCTGTAGTGAAATACTATTTCTGATTATTCAGATAATTTAATTGTAGGTTCAAATGGGTGTATATGCATAAGCTCGGCTTCACAAACATTGCTGTAATATCTTTATCTACAATAACACTCATTAAATAGAAACACAGTATGACATGTCTCTGCATGTTTGAGAATACTAAGCTTCATTTAAAAGTCTGTGCCATAGCCTGACTGTTATCCTTTCTAGCCCAAAGCAAAAGCAGCCACCTATGATGTGATGAAGAGCTTTTTTATTCTTTCTATGAGCATGATCTCTGGGGTGATCTCTTGGAAATCTGCCCTTCCCCTTCCACTTTTTCATATGACAAGACACCCCAAAGAAGGGTTTATAAATCCCTTCACCTTCTAATGAACTTTTTGTTATATGTAAGGATGTAACAAAATTACACGAAAAAAATCGAAAATGTCCAGAGTGCTTTCGTACCAAGAGGACTGGACGTTTTTTAGATCAGGTTTCCTACTTTTTAACATACCGCATCTATTAAACACTTCTTTTTAAAGCTTAATTTTTCATAAATGGATTCTTTATTTGTACCCATATCTTGGTGCACATGCAGCTGGCCATTTTGTATATATGTTGCAAAATTAAAGACTATTATAATTACCATTTTAATGGTCAAAAGTCTATTCTCTAATAAGAGTAAAAGTAAGTTATGGGTGCTTCAGAGGATGTTTCAATTTTAAACAACTTTTAAAAAAAACAGGTCAGTCCCAGCCATAAATCCCACACACTGAGATTCTGTACACCATGGCTTGTATGTACTGGATTCTTCTAAAGCTGCCACTGTTATTCCAGTATCAAAACACACAGAGAAAGGGAGACAGCAATAAAAAACAAGAAAACGGAATGTGGTTCATATGCTCATCCTGAGCACCTTTCCACCAGGCCTCACTTGAGAAGCAAGGCTGTGAATGAGTTTATAGGCTGGCGTTTTGTAATTAACTTAATTAATTCCTTGGGTTATGTATAATAGAGAGATGAATCTGCATATCTGACTGTGATTGCTTTGCTTTACACATGGCATTCAAACTTTCTGTGCAGGTAGGAATACACTCACAAAGGAAAAAGTGACAATCTACAGGTCTTTTGCTTCTCACCTTCAGAACACTAAGCTTATTGTTGATTTTTATCCTCCAAGAAGGGCACAGAATCAACCTGACCTTACCAGATCTCTAAGGTGGGGTTATGTAAAACATTATTAGCTTTTCCTTAAAGTGGCAAACACACATTTTCATTACAGTTTTAAACATTGCTATCCTGTTTGATTAGGGTTTTTTTTCCCTTCCTCTGCCTCCTTTAAAAAAAAAATGCTATTACAACATAATGATTGGGAACTGGGTCCGATCCAACACAAGCACCGTATCCAAAAATAACATCAGCGAATGTGAAAAATAAATATTTTTTAAATGAAAAATAGACCTTTTAAAGGATTTGTATGGAAAAATGGAGAAAAGTTGAATTTTTCACATGGATTTTGAGTACAGCTGGACCCAAGAACTTTCCCCCACCCCTTTATCTAATCACTGTCAATTTTATTTCTTATTGGAAAGAGGGGAGGATTTTGTTTTGTTTTGTTTCTTGATTAGTAAGATATGTGAGTATTGTACATTAAATTAAATTCAAGTTAAATCCATCCCTGTAAAACAATGTAAAAACATTGATTTCTATGGAATTGCACCAGAGATGAATTTGGCTCTGTGCTTCTTGGTAAATCAGAGGAAGCATTAAAATATATCTCCTACAGGCTTCTGATCATCTGTTCTGCCTAATTAATTTTCAGTATTGGAAATCAGTCAGCTCCGCTAAACACTCCTATTCTCATTATCATAGATGGCTAGAAATTAGCATCTGTAGAAAGTCACTGAACATGAAATTCCAGCCACAGATCTGCTTAGGTATTCATGGGGATGAACTGAACAATAATATGTCACCTCTGACTTGCTTAGAGCCTGCTCTTGCAACTTATGCTTGGGCTCCATGCAGAGGCTCAACTGCATGCAACAAGTTGCAGGATCAGGCCCTCAGTTCTGAAATCCATTTCATTGCTGACAAGTGCAATTTGTGTATCATTATTCAAATGTGCAGGAGGAGTACAGACCAAAGTCTGCTAGTAATACTCACAAAATTGTCCACTTGGATTAGCTGGGACTTTTAGGGTGGGTAACATAAACATGATTTGGGCCTCAGATTTTGATTAACTATTGTCCATTTTGAAGCATTGAGTTAAATGAAGGCAGGCTCTGTCTACTCTTTTTTGAGTCATGTCCTTTACCTGTTTTGAACCTATGTTTACGTGTCAGTATTGTCTGCCCACTTTCAGATATCATCAGCCTCCTCTGGAATTGTACCACTGTAGCCTGTTGCAAAACAGGTTCTCTAAAAGGAAATACTGTTTCTGTAATATATGTAGTGCAGGATACCAAACTTTGTGGTGTTTGTTTGGATTCCTTTTTTCTTCAGAGATACACTGCAACTTGTTCGATCTTTCCCTGACTCCTAATAGCTTCCAAAATTTTAATTTTGCTGAAGGAAAATATAATGCAGTTAATTCACAGGAGAACACAAACAGAAATACTAAGAACATTTTTTCCAAAAGTATTCATTGTCTTTTTTTCATTAGCTACTCTTGGCTTTACCATAAAATATGTTTGCTTGTTTGACTGTCTGGCATTCTAACTGTTATGTGCACATACAGGACCAAATACATCCCTGGGTTAACTTCATTGCCTTCAATGTAAGATACATCAGGGATGAATTTGGCCCTGAATGTATTCTGTTTCCAAGGTACTGAATTCATTTACTCAATAGAAAAAAAAATACAAAAATAACCTGCATGTTTCCTGTGTTAGTTCAGATATGTCACTTCCAAAGAGAGACAATGTTATGACTCACGAGTATTGGGGGATGGGGGGTGGGACCACTTTAAGTTCTTTGTTGATTTAAGTGGACATGCAATGGTGATATGAGCCAATTGTCATGATTATCATGACATAAGGTGCTTTATTGTGCGGTAATCATGCAGTAACTAAAAGTGACTTCACTAAAAATTCTTTTAATTCTACAATAACTTCTGTTCCCAGTGTTTATCTTCATAGCTGTACAGTTAATGTGTATTAACATGCTAGATATACTAAAGAGAGCCATATTTCTGTAGTGGTTCATAGGAATACACTGGTCCTGTGTCTTTTGAAACCAATATGCTGTCCTCTTTATTTCTTTAACAAAATCCTTTAAAAAATTTGAATATGATAAGCCGAATTTATCATTCATCCTGTACAATATGAATAGGTTTAATAATGGAGAGTAAAGGAGATACTTCAGGAAGTTTTATGTTAAGTAATCTCAAACAAGTAATTTAAACATTCAAAATTAGCAGGGCTGAGAACGCTTTGCATTATGTTGTTATAGGGGAAATTGGATTCTGGGAAGATCTGGGACTCAACCTCTCTGGTGGGGGTGGATAAGTTCATGGAAGCAACACACTTTCATTGTCACAGACCAGAGCATGGGCAGTTAGGACTAGGGTTGAGAGCCAGCATCAAGATCCAGGGGGTCAGACCTGAGAGTCAGGAATCTGGAGTCAGAAACTGAGCAAGGCTGGGAACAAGGCAGGACCTGGAGTGATAAATGCTGTGGGTGTAAGTGTTGAGCAGCCATTGGCCAAGTGCTGCTGCTCGGCTTGAGAGCAGTCCTGATAAGCTCCTCATCCAATCAGGTGATCTAGCCAATTAGGGATTCCAGCTGCAGTTAGCTAGGTGATCCCAGGCTGAGCTGAAAGCCATCATTCCTGACTTTCATGACCTGTGCTGAATGATCCATGAAACAATTTGACAGCCTCGGAGGAGGAAAACACTACTTGCTTTGCCTGATCAGCCAGAGTGAATTAGTAGTTGTTGGGGTACTGAGAGACAGAAAAAGAAAGCTAAAATGGCAGCCAAGGATGAAGGGATGTGGGGAAACTTTAATGAGACATTGAGCTGATGGGGGAGAGTGTGTATTTAGAAAAATGGTGAGGGGTCACTCACCCCCAATGGAATGGCCAATACAATGGAGCCAAACTGTGTTTTGTACCCAGCCGTTTTTGGAACTGTATGATGACCAACACTATGCGTATCTTTGTTATGGAATTGCATTCCATTTGAGACTTCTGGTTTGATACCAAGACATGAATCATGCAGTCTTGGAGGAGCACTGTCATTTTTTCTCTGTGGTCTAATTTAAGTTCTCTATCAAATACCATTACAGTGATGACTCTTAACATTTTGCCTGATTTATGTCATTAATGAGGAAAGCTGGAGAAGGTTGGGCTGTTTCCAACAAAGGACATTTAGAAAAAAAACAAACAAACCCTAAAACTACATGTAACTGAGCTCAAGCATTACAATAATGGAGGGACTGGGTCAAATGATCACACTGAATACCTCTACAGAGCAATTAAACACCTGCTACTGGCCCAAGTTAGCTGGCTCAGGTTTGCAGCGGTGAGAGGGGTGAGGACCCTACGGCCACAGGCTTAAGCCTGAGCCTGAATGTCTACACAGCAATTTTTAGCCCCACAGTCCAAGCCGAAATCACCTGGGCCAGCCGTGGCTATGGTGCGGGTCTCTTTATTCCAGTATAGTCATACCCTTTAACTCCTTGTTTGGGCAAACACAAATGAGAGAGCTATATTTAAAAAATAAAAATAAAATCTGAATATGTAATAAAACTCTGCCACAGAAAAATGGTTTGTCCTTGGAAGAGAATACCAAGAAGATGCACAGTGAAATAATATCACTGGGCTAGATTGTGTCCTTAGGACACAGCCTATAATAAACTGCTCCGCCACAGAAGAATTCCAGGGAAACATTGTGGTTCAGAGAAATAATTCCCACCCTTATATCTGTCCCCACACCCATCTTGCTCCAGGGGGATAGTAATTTGCTGCTGGCCTACTGCAGCAGTAATCTACTGTCGTCTCACCCCCATCCCCCCCGTCTCCCCCCTGCAACATGCATGTTCATTCGCTGTCCACTTGTTCTGGGGAATAGAGTAAGTGGGCACTCAGGTCTCATAGAAGTATGTCCAGAGGTTGTGGTTGGGGAGAGGGATGGTTCTTACTATCTTTCATTCCCCTGTGCAAGTCCATAGTCTACTTTGCTGTATTTGGATCAAAGGGAGAGAAGTTTAATTGTAGAGGGAACGTAAGAGCTTAAACGAGAGTATTCAAGTAGCTTGCACGTTGGGCACAAGGACACTTTTGTGTCTTGTGGATTTTTTGTGGTTCTGTGGCGGATTCGCCCACTGACTTCATAGCTGTGGAACGTTCCAAATTCTTTGTAAGGTGCAATTTTGTGAAGAAAAGCTTTAGGACCTTACTTGCAAACACCCTCAAATTCAGATGATCTGAACTACACACCTTCATCACAGCATACTGTGTTGCTGCTGCTTATTGACACATTGTGCTTATGACTGTATTGAACCTGACAGAACATAATGCCAGGAAACCCACTGCTGCCACATGCTGCAAAAAATACATGCACTTTGGATATTCAGCAAATATTGTCTCTCATTTACTATTTTTTTTGTTCCGTTGAGGTGATAAGGTTCCTAAAATGGGCTTGTCAGCATTGACTCTAAAGTATATTTGATTCAGGAGAATCTTTTAATAGACAGTTCTGACTCTTATTTTCTCAGTAATTTCTAAACTGTGGTATTCAATTCCCAATAAAGATTTTTTTTGGTGAGTTTCCAAATGAAAAGGGAATTATAATCAAGTTTTCTAAAGAAAGAGCTTCACCCAATTGTATTTTCATACGAAGGTGCTGTTGGGGAGGTCTTGTTTTTCATACCATGGGTGGATTTCCCCTTCTCTGCTCCCTTCATCTTTCAGCAGTAATTCTGTGACATTTGCTGGCAACTCAGCTAACTATGTCCATGCATTCCTTTACACCTTACAAAACTGTAAATGTAATCCAATGCTAGACAGTCAGAGGGAGCTGGATGTGGGATACTACAAATCAGAGGTGTGGTAGGAGAGATGAGTGTGTGCAGCAGATAACTGTACTTGATTAGCTAGATTTAAATAGTGTTGGGCGAATTTGCCAGGTGAAAATAAAAATTGTCAGTTCAGTTTAATTTCATGGTGAATCAAACAAGGAAATTAGATTCTGCTACTCTGTTAGTTTGACATCTACAGCAAGTGACAATTAGAGATGATGAGAGAACTTGCATTTATTCCAAAACTCTTGATTTTCTGATAGGCATATAACTTTTATTTACCCTTGCACTGAAAAAGAATCTAACATAATAGCATTATTATTAGCTTACTAACTAATGTATTCTAGTGTTCTTTAGTATGGGTATAATACTGTGGGATGATATGTAGGATGATTAAATTCTTGTTCAGAGTATGATGCAGTCAGATTTAAAGATACATCGGCAGGCCCTGAGTTATAAATTCCACTGAAAGTATACATTTTATTCTCAGGATCGGGCCCTGAGGCCATAAGGCTAGTGAATGGAATGTAGATAGGAACAAGGGAGCTACACCTCCATGAACAAGCAAGATTACTGTGTAACTAACAAATGCTGAGGGTAATGTGGAGTGAAAGAGCACCCAGCTCCTTTTATTGAACCTGGCCATTCAACTTGGTCCTAATTTTCTTCATTAGTCTTGGGAGAAAGGATTAAGTAGCAAATCAAAACACAAGAGATTTTTAAATGTACCCACAAAGGCCAAATTTAAATTAACTGAACTTCAAACCCAAAGTGGGTTCAAAGAGCATGAAAAATCAAGCAGAACTGAGGCATGAAATGGCTGTATATGAGGTTACATTAACTTTCTTCTTATTCAGCCAGGTATGTAGTATGGAAGATTCTGCTTCACAAGAAATGCAAAAATAGCACAAGGAAATTATTTCCCACCTTACTTCACTATTTCAGATAGATATGCATTGTTGTCTAGCAGCTGAGAGACAATCATCAAACACAAACATTGGGATACAGAAATAGAGCACCAGGCGGAAAAGATCATTATGGCACTGTCTAGAAAGAGAGCTTACCTCAGTATTATACGCAGCTTTTACCCTATGATATAGGATATTAAAAAAACATTGATATATCTGTGCCTCAGTTTCTTATCTGTAGCATGGAGATACTTCATTTCTCCTCACCCTTTGTCTTATCTATTTAGACTTCAAGCTCTTTGGGTCATGAATTGTCTCTTACTATATTGTCATATTCAATGTAGTATACAATATAGGGTAGTATCACTCTAAATTAGTTTTTGAGTGGCTCTCACTGTCTTCTGTGTTTCAGAAGCCACCAGAATCCTACAACAGTAGCTTGGCCTTGCATGTTGTATATAATTAATAAACACACTTATTTGGACCCCACTGTGCCATTGTGGTTCTTTCATATTACACCTGTGTGCCTTTTTCTCTTTGTACTACATATATATTTTTACAACTGTGGGGCCCCAGGAACTATTTAATAGCTTATATTGCCCTAAGATGGGGCATAAACTCTGCACTGGCACTAAAAGAGGTTAAGAGGAGCAAGAGAGCTCAATTAAGGCACCTGGTTGTACCTAGAGGGTGGACCAGACCCAACAGAAGAGAACATCCACCTGAGGGAGGAGCTAGGTGGTGAGCATAAAGGGAGGGACGCCCAGGTGAGAAGGAGGCTGTGGGGCGGGGGGATAGAGAGAAAGAACTCTGTAGCCCATCTTTGTTTGCTATTGAGAGAGTGAAGGAGTGGCTAGAGAGAGGCAGGTCTATAGTGAGCCCAGGGAGGAGCTGGGGAAAGCAGCCTGAAGAAAGACCATGGTAGGAAGAGGTCTAAGAAGGCAGCAGTGAGGGCTCTGATGGAGCCTATCTTGGCTGCTCATCCTAGGGTCCCTGGATTAGAACCCAGTGATGTGGGAGGGCCTGGGTTCCTCTGCTGGGCAACCAGAAAAGTGGAGTGGAAACACCCTGACACAATGGGGAGGACAAATTAGTTTGGAACTGGGCCTCCAGGGAGAAAGGCCTGGGAGGCATTGCTTTGCAGAGTTGGAGAGTAATCCTACAGAGCCCAGGAAGGAGTCAGTAGTCTGCCCCAGGCTCACTCCTCCCCAAAGAGTTATGTATGTTTGAGATTAGTCTCTTGTACTCTTTGTTTACCCTGGAAGGGGTGGAACTAAATGTGACCTTGCCACAGGGCCAGTCATGAGAAGAGCTGGATTACCATGTCACGGGAGCAAACATCACCGAGGAGTGTTTGGGAAGGCGATCCTGTTACACCATGAGAGGACACACCTGCAGTGAATGCACTCTACTACAGGCCCCCTTCTTTATCAGTTTCAAAGCACTGAATATGTGTTAACACAGTTATCCTCACAACACCCCTTTGAAGTGTTTCAATCCCCATACACAGATAGGAAATGGAGGCCCCAAATATCTTGTATCATCACACACGGAGTCTTTGAAAAAACTACAAACTAACCCAGGTCTCCTGAGTCCCCATCCTCTGATTCCACCACAACCCAGCCTTTCCAATAGGTTATGTGGTTATATAACAAAGAGTGCATAGAAACCTTTTTCTTCCTGTGGGGGAATTGGTAGGCATCCCTTATGAGATGGACCACAACAGAGCAACTGGGCTCAACAAAGGTGCTGGACCAAAGCCACCATCCAACATGGACATCTGCCCCCCTGTAGCTAACCTACCCCAATGCAGCACATCCGAGAGTGAGTCTGAGGAGGAAGACACAGCCATGGTGTATCCTGGAATGGAGACAAGATTTCAGTGTCAATCAGTTGAACCAAAAGAGAGCTCCACCTTTTCCACCCTAAACCCCATGGCGAAAGTATTTAGGCCCATTTCTGACACCTCTGTGCCGCTGGTGGGACCCCCATGTGATGACACACAGGTTATTGGACAGTGGAGATATACAGGTGGAGGATGTCCTGGGCACCTTGGACCCTCCACTGTTAGAGCTAGAAATGCAGGGGCCTATGCCAGTAGCCGAGGGGCCCTCAAAGGAATCCTGTCCATCTGTCTCCATCAAGAGGATGTCCTCCCTACCACGGCAACAGAGATTCTCAATAGACGAGACCAGTAAAACCATAAGACCAGTAAAACAGGTTAACTTATGATGCACCTGAGGTGACTAGAGAGGAGCCAATACATTTACCACACAGGCTTGTGAAAGCTAAAGTGGGCTATCTGAGGCCCTTTGGAGGGAACCAGTGAGTTGGTATAATAGGGAGTGTGATTTGTTGAGCTCTACCCTGACATCTGGTGGTGAATTGTGGCGAGTTGTGGAAAAGAACTTCAGGGGCTGATCTTGTTTGCATAGGTACACCCACCCCACCTAGCATGAGCCCAAATGGTCACTTTGGCTGCAGTGGGATCCCCAGTTTCTCTGTTATTGGGGTAGGAAGAATAAAGTGTTACCCTGATTATGTGAATCAAGGACAATGAAACGGTTTATGACAGAGGGACTTGCCATCAAGTAAGTAGCACTTGCTAGACAAGGGACATGGGTTCCAAAACCCAGTGAATTGAGAGAGGCTGGGGATAGTTATTTGTACTTGATGGTATGGGCCCCTTTTGAGGGCCTGAAATACCAATTACATCTCCTCCTCTCTCTACTGTGGAATATCAGAGCTAATTTTAATTCAATTACGAGTCTAATTATAGACTGCTGAGCTGAATTCACTTTGGGCCAATGGTGCACCAGCACTGAGGCTCCCCTACTACAAGCTGACATCATTAAAGAGCTAAAATTACTAACAGCTAAAATCACTGAGTTCTGTGGCGGGGGGAGGGGGGCTGAAGATATGTCGCTGAGCAGCTGGTGGAGCAGAGCAGTTTGTGGGATGACTGGAGTGGGTCATGGGACAGCCAGTGGAGTGGAGCAGTTCGTGGAAGAGCTGGACCGGCTCACGGGACACCCGGAGGAGCGGAGCGGCTGGTGGAGTGGCTCGTGGTGAAGGCTGCAGCAGAACTCCATGGAGAGGTGGAGTAGTCGACCTCGGACCACGTAAGGTGCCCCTTAACACTGCTGCACACCTCACCCCCCCAGACTGGGAAGTAAAATTCTGAAGATAAACTTTTGAACTCTAGGGCTGCACTGACCAGGGACAGAGACTTTTGGGGTGTTGGACTTTTGGGTGATTTTTTTGGGTACCTGGACTTTAAGACCTTGAGGGGAAGAGGACACTGCCAAACTTATTTGAGAGTGGATGGGTCTTTTGCTCATGGTTTGTGTTATGAATCCTGTTTGTGGTGTTTCCCCAACATAATGCCACATTGTTTTCCTTCTTTATTAAAAGGATTTTGCTACACTCAGACTCCGTGCTTGTGAGAGGGGAAGTATTGCCTCTTAGAGGCACCCGGGGGGTGGTATGTAATTGTCCCAGGTCACTGGGTGGGGGCTCGAGCTGGTTTTGCATCGTATTATCGAAACGGAACCCCTGGATACTGAACCCGGCCCTTGTTGCTGCCAACTCCGTTGGGCAGAAGGGTTACATAAGGATTTGGGAACTTGGCTTGAACTCACTTATCTGCCAATCTGGACCATATCTCAAGCCCTCCCCGGGGTGGGTCTGTTGGGATCCATCAGTCCTGGCTCCATGCTTCACCCGGCTTCCTAACAATGTTGATGTAGTCCTGTAAAATCCTTCATGGCTGTTCCCTAGGAGAGAACTGATTGCTACTGGAATATGCCTGCTTTGCAATCAGGGATTTTTAAACATTCTCTTTTTAAGTGACTTAAAAGCTGAGAGTCAAAACTGTAACATTAAATATGCTTTTATTTGACTACATTGTGATATTTCTGTAAGAATTTAAAACTAAGGAAGGGTGCTGTAAAATATAGAATGGTGGCTTCTGTTTCTCCTCCAACAAGTTATTAATGCCTCCAGTCCCACTGTGGTTGACAGGAGCGTATGGCTGCCTGAAGGCAGCTGATTGCTATTTTAGGGCTTCGTGACAGGACAGTCTTCAGCTGTGACAAACTTTATTTAAAAGCAGCCCACTTAAAATCCTTCCCAAGAATTCCCAGCATTGAGGGGAGTAGACACAGGAGTAAAAGTAGCAAGGTAAAGGTCTGAGAGATTGGGAGGGAAGGCTCTCTCTGAAAGATGTTATATTATCTTTTATTTATGCCTATGCCTGGCCGACACCAGCAGTTCGGGGCTGGTGAGATGAGAAGGGTGGCATCCAGATTCAGAATGAGGCTGGGATCTGACATCAAATCCCCAGAGAAGAGCTTCCTTAAAAGTTTTTAGTCTGTGATGTATGCTAACCTCATGCTACATGCATTTCATTAGGATAGCATAAACCAGGAAAGGAAAAACAGGTTTAGAAAAAGTAAGAACCAATCAGCACCTTCATTAGAAATGTGCCAAATCTGCCAGCTTTGTTTTACAAGAATTTGTGTAAACATTGGGCAGCATTCTCTACTAGTGTTACTCTATTGAAATCAATGGAGTTTTGCCAGCAGAAAACTTGGTACATTTCTATTTCCATTTAGAACTGGGTGGGTTGATACTGCCTGGGTTTCTTGTTGAGTTACGGATTCTAGTAAACTCATATTCTCAAAGGAAAGCTCGTCCATGATCATCAAGTTTGTTTGGAGCGGAGGGGGAATGTTGGAAACCATGCCAAATAGCTAATTTCATAAGATTTTAACAATTAAAAAAAAACCATAAATTGGTCACGAAACTAGGGCCAAATTCTCTTGAATAGCTAAATTCAAGAATCTGCTTTGGTTTCGAATGAAACATAAAACCACGCAAGTCTTCACATAGCTCTAACCTTCACTCAGAAACCTGAACTCAGTTTTTTTTTTAAATTCTGAAGTTTGAAAAGTGCTGTTTAACATTTTAAAATATACATGCAGATTTGTGGTTCCCAATTGCTTCCAGGACCTAAATCAGAAAAAAAAAATTCTATGAAATAAAGTTTTTTTTTTTCCAGTATTTCTGATTCAGACGAAACCAGAGAGGAAAGGAAATCCCACTAAAAAGCATGTTATTGTGAGACTTTTTGTTTGATATCAAAATGTGGTTGGTCTGGAGAGCTCCAGATGTTTTGCTTCAGCCAATCGTTTGTCCATCATTTTTATAAAATGACTTCCCACTTCGTATTTGTATTTTAGTCCGAATTGAGTTGGGTCTGATAGTGGAGTCTTAAAATTTCTGGGAAAATGGAAATTCACTAGCAGAGTTGTGTGAAAAGAAAGCAATTTCATTTCATAAGGTTTTATGTGACTATTTTGTTCATTTTTAATCCATGTAACTTCACCCATATTTCACTTTGAGTTGTGCATTCAAACAAACCAAATATCTGAGTGAAACTCACTTGTAACAAAATGATGGGGGTCTAAATGAGCTGCTTCCACTCAAGAAAGAAATCTTAGGGATAAAAAACCTGTGGTTGGCCTGGGTTAGCTGACTTGGACTTGCAAGGCTCAGGCTGTGAGGCTGAAAAACTGCTGTGTAGACATTTGGGCTCAGGCTGGAACTCAAGTTTTGGGACCCTGTGAGGGTGAAGAGTCCCAGAGCTTGGGCTCTAGCCCGAGCCTGAATGTCTACACAGCAATTTTTAGCCCCACAGCCCAAGCTCTATGAGCCTGAGTTAGCTGATCACTGCAAGCCTTTTATCTCCATGTAGACATACCACTAGAGTCACTGTGGATAATCCTCTGAAAACATCCACTCAGTGTGGCAGCAGTCAAAAAAGTTAACAATGTTGGGAAACATTAGGAAAGGGATTAATAATAAGACAAAAATATCCTAATGTTGCTATATAAATCCATGGTATTACCACACCTTGAATACTGCATGCCGTTCTGGTGACCCCATCTCAAAAAAAGATATATTTGAATTGGAAAAGGTGCACAGAAGGTCAACAAAATTATTGGGGTGTGGAACAGCTTCCATATGAGGAGAGCTTAAAAAGTCTGAGACTGTTCAGTTTAGAAAAGAGTCAATTGGCGGGGGAGGGGATATGATGGTCTATAAAATCATGAATGGTGTGGAGAAAAAGAATAGGGAACTATTATTTATCCCTCCATGTAACACAAGACCTAGGGGTCATCCAATAAAATTTATAGCCAGCAGGTTTCAAGCAAACAAAAGAAAGTACTTGTTCACACAATGTGCTGTCAACCCTTGGAACTCATTGCCAGGGGATGTTATGAAGGCCAATAGTATAACTCAGTTCAATAAAGAATTAGATAAGTATCCTATAAGAGGATAGGTCCATAAATCAATAAACTATAGAAAGGCCTTAGACAGGACTTCAAATTCTTATCACTTCCTGAATTACTGAGGGGAATAATGTGTTGCATTTAAAATCTGTGAGTCTTAAATTATCCTGTCTTTTTTGTTTCAAGGTCAGATTCATTAGTAAGAAAAGTCAGTTTTCTAGATCGGGTATAGGTGTGGATCAGGATGGTGGAAAGCTTGCAAGAGTAACAGATCTTGCAACATTTTAACGAGATAGAGCCCAAAAATCTCTCATAAACAGCTTGCTAGGTTTTCAGCACTGTTTAGTCTGTCAGCAACGAAGGCCAGCCTCTGACCCAAACTCCATACTCTAGCTTGGATGTGAACATTATTTCTACTATAAACTTGCCCAGGTTTGCTTTATGAGATTAAACAACAGTTATGGTACAGGACTGAGACCCTGAAGATCTTGTTCCAATTTCTAGTTCTGTCATAAGATTCGCAAACTTCCTATGTGACCTTGGGCAAGTAATTTAATCTCTCAGTGCCTAAATTCCCCATTGGTACAAGGGAGAAATTCTTGCCAATATTACAAGGGTTTTGTGAAAAAGTATTACTTCATGTTTTTAGGTGCTTTTATACAACAGTAGTGGAAGTGATATAAGTACCTAGCTAATGAAAAACCTTAATAGGCCAGAATCTCATTCCAAATAGAGATGAAAAGTCAAAATTTCAAATTGCTGAAAGCTGAAAATCTGGAAGAAATTCAGTTTGGGTCCATCAAAATACTTTGTTTAAATTTTGACCATTTAAAAATTTTTTTTTTACTATAATTAGCTCAAATTTCTAAATGAAAAGTCATCTCAAAGAGCAGAACTGTAATTTTTAGTTTTGAAATGTTGCAACATGTTTCACCAATTTTGAAACTTGTTTTCAAAAATTTTCTAAACTAAAAATTCATTGGAACCGATCTTTTCCCACAAAGTTCTGGTTTTGATTAATTAGCATTTTCTGACTGAAAATTCAAGACCCATTCTTGCTGCTATCTAGTTGCCCACTCCTGGGAGCAACTCTTTGTATGAAGGCAGGCACACATAGGGAATAGGAAAAACCATGGCTCTTCCACATACCTACAGGCCCCAGAGTGGGCTGGTGGTGTGGAAGTGAGCATACGTACAGGCCAGTCAGTCTCACCTCAGTCCCTGGAAAAATCATGGAGCAGGTCCTCAAGGAATCAATGCTGAAGCACTTAGAGGAGAGGAAAGTGATCAGGAACAGTCAGCATGGATTCACCAAGGGCAAGTCATGCCTGACTAACCTAATTGCCTTCTATGAAGAGATAACTGGATCTGTGGATGAGGGGAAAGCAGTGTATGTGTTATTCCTTGAATTTAGCAAAGCTTTTGATACAGACTCCCACAGTATTCTTGCCAGCAAGTTAAAGAAGTGTGGGCTGGATGAATGGACTATAAAGTGGATAGAAAGCTGGCTAGATCGTTGGGCTCAGCGGGTAGTGATAAACGGCTCCATGTCTAATTGGCAGCTGGTTTCAAGTGGAGTGCCCCAAGGGTCGGTCCTGGGGCCAGTTTCATTCAATATCTTCATGAATGATCTGGAGGATGGCGTGGACTGCACTCCCAGCAAGTTTGCAGATGACACTAAACTGGGAGGAGTGGTAGATATGCTGGAGGGTAGGGATAGGATACAGAAGGACCTAGAGAACTTAGAGGATTGGGACAAAAGAAACCTGATGAGGTTCAACAAGGACAAGTGCAGAGTCATGCACTTAGGACGGAAGAATCCCATTCACTGTTACAGACTAGGGACCAAATGGCTAGGAAGCAGTTTTGCAGAAAAGGACCGAGGGGTTACAGTGGACGAGAAGCTGGATATGAATCAACAGTGTGCCCTTGTTGCCAAGAAGGCTAATGGCATTTTGGGCTGTATAAGTAGGGGCATTGCCAGCAGATCGAGGGATGTGATCATTCCCCTCTATTCAACATTGGTGAGGCCTCATCTGGAGTACTGTGTCCAGTTTTGGGCCCCACACTACAAGAAGGATGTGGAAAAATTGGAAAGGGTCCAGCAAAGGGCAACAAAAATGATTAGGGGGCTGGAGCCTATGAGGAGAGGCTGAGGGAACTGGGATTGTTTAGTCTGCAGAAGAGAAGAATGAGGGGGGATTTGATAGCTACTTTCAACTACCTGAAAGGGGGTTCCAAAGAGGATGGATCTAGACTGTTCTCAGTGATACCTGATGACAGAACAAGGAGTAATGGTCTCAAGTTGCAGTGGGGAGGTTTAGGTTGGATATTAGGAAAACCTTTTTCACTAGGAGGGTGATGAAGCACTGGAATGGTTACCTAGGGAGGTAGTGGAATCTCCTTCCTTAGAGGTTTTTAAGGTCAGGCTTGACAAAGCCCTGGCTGGTATGATTTAGTTGGGGATTGGTGCTGCTTAGAGCAGGGGGTTGGACTAGATGACCTCCTGAGGTCCCTTCCAACCCTGATATTCTGTGATTCTATGATAAGCTGCTGCTGCAAATTATTCTCCACTGGTACAATTGGGGCAGCATAATGGATTGCTTCTTAAAGATGTAATGAAGAACTAAATGTGAAGGTCAGCCACTTGTATCTTTCACTGTTCGCCAGTATGGAAATATCCCACTCAAAATTCTTTTTTTTTATGTCTAGCATCTCTTATATTCCTAGCTAACATTTCAAACTACCTGATACATTTTAAACTTTAGCAGCAAGCATACAGGATCACCACTTTCCCCCCAGGATGCCCCAGTAAATGAGCTTTTCTGATTTCAGTTGATTTCCCCCTCCCTTCAAATAACTATAAAAGCAACAGGTCAGGAAGAGTATTTCACATCTTTTATAAATACATTATCTTTTATGCAGACAGCTCTGGAACAAATTTGTTCTTTATGCTTTCAATAGCTCCTTATCTATTAAAATCTTCAGCTTGTATATCTGAATTTGTGAGTCAGAGAAGTACAGTGCCAGCTATTTCTAATAACCTTCTCAATTCTTAGCAAGTTGATTTCTTCTTGGCCCTGAGTTCTAGTGAAACTTAAGTACACTCCTGCTAAGGCACTTGTTATATACAAATTCCAAATGCTTCTGTTTAAAAACTTCTTCACTACTTTTAAAAATGAGGTACAATAATGATAAACAACTTGAATGTGGAATGAATTAGCAACACTTAGCTTTAGAGCGGTACATAAATCTTCACATTTCTATCTCTCTTCTTTTATTGGGAAAGCTAATTGATGCTCAAGTGTATCATCTGAATCATACAAGCAAGATAAATATTTATAAGTGGGAAACTGTGTAATCTTTGAGAAATCCAGCATAGCATTTGCAGACATTTTTCTAAAAACTGACTACTGCTCTTGAATTACACACAAAATACACCTCAGTACACACGCAGCTGCCATTAGCATTAAAGGAGGTTAGTAAAATGCAACTATTTTACAGAATATCTACAGAATATTTTTTGCAGTTTTTGTCTTATTCTGATGGACATGTGAAACTGGTGTTAAAAACTGAGTAATATTTGTTTATTTTTGACCAAAAAGGAAATAAAAGTCTAAGGTTGTGTAAGCTGATTTCTAAAATCATACTTACTAGTCAGATAACAGTAAAAAGCACTTTTCATTTAGTATTGCACAACATACTCAAGTCACTATATAAAGATACCTACACTTATTGAACCATATGCTTCTCTTATTTCTCAGTATGGGTTACACAAGGGGAGAATTTGGCACATTTTAAAATTAACACAATCTGGATTTTTTTTAAAATGGCACTTTAAAAAGCTAGCATGCTGTCAGTCAATGTTAGTTTCATCTCTCAATTTATCTGGGGTTTTTCTAATACAACCATCACTGTAGTGTTTAGGCACCATTGGAAAATAGCATTTCAACGCAAGAAAATATATATAAAACTATCATCCAGAAATATTAATTACCAATTGGAAAATTATGTAGCTCAACCGTAACGTAATGCCATGGTTCATTACCTGCATATACTCTCTCCTTGTAGTGCCAGTGGTTACATGCAGATGTTCCAAATGACTTCATAAACACAGCAGCACCCACTGTTAAGCAGTGATTAATTCCTGCAAGACCATGTGATGCCCTGTAATTCTTTAATGGTGCCAAAGTGATATATGGCCTGAGTATATACTTTGGCTAGCTCAGCAAAATGACCATGGGAAGTATCAGGGACATCTCTCCTTGGAGCACTTTATCGGGATTTAAATCACCTTGGAAAAAGAACTACAGCCAAGGTATTTGGACATGCAGCTGCTCAGGGGGGAAAAAGAGCAGTTTTTAAAGATACATTAGTCCTTTTTATGTTACTGAGTTTTCTGTGCAAAGGAAAATGAAATGCATGCCCTTTCACAGAAGGACTTGCACATCACCAAAGGCAGTGTTTTTTTCTATGCAGGGTTTACATTGTCTTTTATGTTTTCCTTGATATTTTATTCATCATAAAATGAGCTCCTTCTCCACAGACAAACCAATAGCCAGTTCTATCAAGAGCAACATGTGAAATGAATGCATTTAGAAAACCAAGTATGTTACTATAGCAATTGAAACTATTCAGTGATGCGCTCCAGATTTAACTGAGTTAGTCAAAATGGCACTGTGATGTCACCTGGAATGTTCTGGCTAAAATATATGGTAATATTGATAATTGTCACAAGCATGATGATGAATGGATTGGATAGGTTCTCTGTTTCTCCATAGCAGCAAATCCTAATCCCTTTAAGCCAGATTCTACCACCTTGACTCACTCTGAGTAGCACTTTACTCCAACATGAGTCCCACTGAAATCAATGAACAGCCTCTTGGAATAAGGTACTGCTCAGCACAAGTAAGAGTGCCAGTCACTTCGCCTCAGCTAGTAGTCCTGATGAAATCAATGGAATTACTTGCATGGTAACATATTACCCAGCTGGAAAATGGTAGTAGAATTGGGCCATATCGAGCACTTCAATGTCTGTTCTGCCACCCTTAATGAAGTTGAATGGTACCTTACCTTGCAGGTTATGCCCACAAAATCAGTGGAACCACCTGAAGAGTAAGATGCTGCTCAAAGTGACTGAGGACAGGAGATTCAGCCCCATATACTGTTAATTCTTCAGGATAGGGCTATATTTTTATTGTTATATAAATTTCAGTGCACGCCAATACAAATATGATATACAATACAAGAATCAAATATTACTACTAACAAGTGTTTGGGTTATGAGTGGGAAGTTTCACACAGACCTGGGACGAAGGATTCCTCTTCATATGATTTTATATATAACATATTAAGTAAATTTAATGCTTGTGAAATTAAAGAACCAATAGTACTGGCTAGAGTGTGACAAAATGCAGACCGGTAAACATGAAGCCCCAAAAAGAGCTGGTGAAAGATGGCCTCTCCTCAATCCTCCTTGAATGTATTTCAAGCCTTCAATGTCTCTGAGCCTGCTACACAGAAAAGTTCTCTACAAGCGTGTCCTGGAAAGCTGTGTCTTTGCACCTCAATCCTAATGTATTGGAATCGCTTTGTTGTTATATTCAAGTGCTTGTCTTGACCGAAACACAGAAGCATGCCAGACCGTGTGTTGATTTGTGATGTGGGCAAATAGGGTAGGAAGGAAAACTCCAACTTCATTTGTTTTTGTGGCTTAAGCTGGTCAAATTTATTTATAGCTCAAGAGGTAAAAGGCTACTTATACTGCATTAACCCAATGAATTGCTTTCTGTATCTTTGGTACTGGAAAATTATTTTGCTAGCTATAATACAATTTCTGATGATGAAATGTTTGTAATTTTCTTTTTATTCTTAAGAAAATGATAATTTTCAGCTCTTGTAGTCAAGGTCTGTAAGGTTTTTAAACGTGGATGATTGTATTAGGCAAAATTGAACCTTTCATGATTGTTTAAAGAATACGTCAGTTGTCTTGATTTTTTTTTTAAATTACTCTCCAGATTTTTCTTTGTTTGTAGAAGCTCATAGTGTTAGGAGTGTAATACCAAGAAAGATAATGTGTAAGTGGAAACCTGAATAGGCAAAATGTGTCCTTTTGTTATAAGATTCTACCACATAGGGATTCAGGAGTTTATGCAGCTTTTTGTGTTTGGGGCACAGGTTCAATCCAGGCCCGTCACAAGTGAGAATGAATTTGATGCTGTCCACTTAACTCCTAATGAGTGTCCACAAAACAACCACAGAGCTGGTATGACTGGTGGTTTCAGATCAAGGGAATCTCAGAAAAGGAATAAAAGTTCAGGACTGATGTGCACTGGCAGTAGCTTTCAAACTGCCCTGCCTACATTTTGCCTGTCTTGAGCCAGTGCATCCAAATCCAAATTCCAATGAACACAAAAGTTAGAAAGCTAACTCCCATCTACAGTGACCTCTTGACAGACAAATTACTGAACGGCACAGACCTTGGACCCATGGCAAACAGACATTGGTTGGTCAGTAGACACCTGTTTTAGAAAGATTACAAGTGGCTGTGTTGATTCACGTGGAAAGGAAAGTGTTCCTGATCTTTGTGCCTGACTCAGCAATCACGGTAATTCCTCATTCATGGCTGCACTCTGACTGTATTATCATATAACCGGTGATGGTTAGGATGGCTCAGTGGTCCATCTCACAAATAAATTTTAAAATGAACTGGCCAGATTGAGTATAGGGCAGTGAATGGAGCGAAGGTAGGGACTAGCTATTGCAGGGTTTCCTAACATTGGCGGTATATCCACCTCAAAATCTTCCTTTATGTCTTAGTTCCCTTCATAGACATCCCCAGCTAACTGACCATCAGTTCCTATGAGGTTAGCCAGGGAGCAGTGTCTACTTTGTGCAAGCCATTTGATTCTAGCTACTCATCGCTTTTAGGTGAGGAAGGATGGTATTAGGCATATACAGCTATCATCAGCTGATGTCAGCTGGGGAAGAGTCCTCTTCTGTAGGTGAGGATATTTTCTGAGCAATCAGTGGAACTACTTTCCAGTTTATTCTGTCAGTACCAGTATCTAATTTTCTGCCTGCTCATATTCTGTTTTTATCAAGTATCAGTCAATCACCATACTATCTAGTTGTGGTATCTAAAGGTTGATGTATATTGTATGGTGAGTTCACACTGCAAAGAGACCAAAGGTGAAGTCAATGGGAGTAATGTTTAATACACTGTTCTATAGCAGCCAAATATTGCAATTGTGTTCCTCTGAAGTAATGGGATTGTTCACTGCAGTAGGGGGGCCCTGGAGGCCCATGAAGTTCTTTTGGGCCAGCAATCTTACAGGCTTTTCTTACTCATTTGAATCCCTGACAGCCTCAAACATTTCCGTTTGGCTTGGTTGTAGGGTAACTGGTTCACGTAACCTTCTTTCTTTTCCTACAGAAGTCACAGCCCTGCAGACTTTTTTTTCTTCTTTGTTACAGCTGACAAAATGTCAGGCTAACTTGTGGAATATTTGTGCAGTCTACAGTTGTGGAAATCATTCCCATAGATGGGATGCTTTTGTGTTAATTGGATGGAATAGCATTACAGGGTACTCACCAAGGTGCCTTCGTTTTCTAAATATATTTTTGCATTCTTTTGTAGTTCTTATGGGTTTTTTATCCTTTTGTGGACTGAATAGATTAAAAAATAAAAAGAATGCTAAACAAAATTCACCTAAATTAAAAAAAAATGCAAAAAAACCCTTTCTATTACTAATCGTGTCAATCATAGAGACTTTTGAGAAGCATATAGAATTATTTTCTTTTGAATTGTTCTGCATGATGCAAACAGTATGAATTTCTGCAATTTTACTTTTATCTTGCCTTGAATGATGAGCTGACATTATGAAAGAGTTAGAAAAATAGCATTTGCTATTTGATGATTCATAGTCATGCCACAATTTTATTTATTGATTTATTCATTTAATTAAAAGCATTTTCAGGGCTTGATCCTGAAGTATGCTGAGTTCTTGCAATTCCAATTGAAGTTAGTTCTTGGTGAAGGGAGAAAAGACAAGAGTAGGGCTGTGTGAAATTTAGAGTCTGCTAACAGTAGGCAAATGCACAAGAGTTACAAGAGTAAATAGTGCAGGCAAGTATTAATTGTGCCATGGTACTGTTAAACAGTTCAGTATTTCCATGCTGCATACCTGGAATTAAATCCTAGTGCCAGTGAAGTCGATGGGAATTTTGCCATTGATTTCAATGGGCTAGGATTTCACTCTTGCTTCACCAATGTCACATTGAACTCCCAGTGCTCCTAGTCTACTGCTCCCATCAGCACTTCTTGGAGCAGGTGTTTTTAAAAAGAAAGTATTATATTTTGCAGGTGCATAAGAATAACAAATAGTTGTATTTTTATTATGCATTTGTATAAAAATATATATAAACAAGTATTCCTTTAAATCGTATGTAATGGGATTGTCTGTAGGGTGAGTGACAAAAGATGGTTAATTTGCACCTATACATTCACTTTTTGTTTCTAACATAAATTACAGTGGTTTATTCTAATGATTGTTTCCAGTCACTGGTTGGGTCCTGTCCATGCATCTGTGTGTGTGGCCTGAAGACTCTCATGCTACTGTAGGCTCAGTGATGAAAAGTGGGCAGAATATTCATGTTCACATTCTGTCTGGCTGTTTCTTGGGCTGGAGGCTTGGTATTTATAATGACAAGCATTGCCACTCATCATTCTTTGGTGTGGTTCTGTTGAAAAGTTTAAAGTTTTGTTCTTTTACTTGTTGTGGGTTTGATCCTGTCCAACTGATTTCAAAGGACCTTGGCTATATGTTGGCTGCAGCCTCACTCTATTTTTCATTTGGGTTATGATTCCTTTTCTTTCTTGTGTTTTCTCCACTTGGATCCAGAAGATGGACATGCTCTGGACCAGGTTCAAAAGGGAACAGGTCTGTGCCCATTAGGCCATCTACTCAAACATAGGGCCATTGACTCTGCATTCAAATGTATATGCTTTTTTGTTTGTTTGTTTTACTAGCTGGCATGTCTCATCCAATCAGGCTGTTGATCTGTATTTACTAACAAAAGATTAAATGAGTTCTTCAACTAATCACAAATCATCTTATTTGAAAGTGAACATTAAGTTTTGGTAGTTTTTATGTGCAAGTTTTCCATAATACAAAAATTTCAGTGGCATTATACATTGAAAAAAAACAACAACTCTACTTGTCTGTATTATCTGGTCTCTGAGTGCCTGAAGTACACAATAGATATGTTCTCTAAGGCAATTATAATGCAGGATGACAATAATAGTACAGTGAGCAACAGTTATTGCACTAACATCCATCAGATAAAATAATTATATTTACAGTACATTGGTCATTTAGCATGAAAAAAAAAAAAGTTGTGATAGAATATTGGCCCAGGAACTATGTTCCCTGCTTTGAAAACAAACATCTCAGCTTTGCATCTGCATTTATGTAGCAGCAGGAAACCATTATCCCGCAACAACATTCCAGTCCATTGACATCACTTTATCACTTGGCTGCTTATCTATGATTCTTATTGTACTGAATATTACTTTTTATTAACCATGCTTCTAAAAAGTCTTATGTTGCTAAGGGCTTGCTTCCATTAAATTCAATAGGATTAGGTCTGGCCATTAAGTGACCTAAATTAAACAGTCGTTACATGTATTTTGTATAGCCCTCAGATACCACAGTGATTGACAAGAAACTAAAGCCCAACAGTATATGCTGTTACATCAGAGGAGTGAAAATGACTGACTATAGTCCATCATACTAGAGGAATGTATATAGGACACTTGACTGGATAAAATTCTATTTTAGTTTTACACACAATAACATGGTTAGTATGATATCAATACTAGTTTATCAGTACTAGTTTTAATTTACTTGAGAAAGTTATTTGGAAAACTTTACAATCTCTTTAGCATAATCAGAGCTTGCTGCTACTGTTTACTCACCACAAAATTCATGAAAACAGGGTTTTGATTACTGTTAACAATTAATGAGTTTATAGGTAATTGATGACTCGTGGGTGAGTTATTACCATATGGAGCTTTCACCTCTAGGCCACTGGCTCAAATGTGGGCAGGGTCATTAGTGATATAAAGTGTTTACGAGAGAATTGCTGCCCTTGGCCTCTGTGGAATGACTTGGTGATATCCAGCCAGTTCCTACTGAACAGGTGTCCAAATTATGAAAACCATCATCATGATTGGCACCAGTTGGTTCTAACACAGGCACCAGTAGAACAACTGTGTTTAGTGACGATGTTTAGCGTACAAATGTACAGTACTGTTTGTGGAGAAGGTATATAAATAGCAATCTCTTGATGTTGTTAAACAGTATTACGGGTTACCTCTGGTTATAATTCTATATAGTTTCTAAGCTTGGAGTCAGGCATTCTTAATTTGCAGAACAGTTTCCACAGTGCCACTGGACACAATAGCAACAGATTAGAAAGTAACAGCTGCCTAAATGTCAGCCCCTCAAACCAAACTTTAGCGGATGTTGCAGAATGGGCAAAGCTCTGACTGATCCCTCCCATCTAAGGGTTTTGTGTGTTTACAGACAATATGCAACACATAATCTGTCTGAATAACCTTTACATTAGTTTAACATAGAAACGGAACAGGAGTGAAATCTCAGGAGAGAGCACAGTATGTATATCTCACTTTGTAACTGCAGCCATTTTGAAGTACCTGATAGCCCTGTCCTCAAGAAGACTCCTCACATTTAAAGGTGCAATACGCTTTACAAATTTATCTAAGGACTAAGGATTTTTCAGAGAGCACTGGAATCAGATGTAGCACCTGCTCTCAGATCCTCCCATCATCACAGTTGGCACCAATTGGTTCTTATACAGGCACTAGTAGAACAAACATGTTTAGTGCCGATGTTTAGTGCACAAATATACAGAACAGTTGTGGAGAAGGGACCAATAGCAATCTCTTGACGTTGTTAAACAGTATTACTGGATCCAGGGGTGGCCAGTTCTGAACATCCCTCCCAGCCCGCTTGGACCTATGGAATGCTTGCCACAGTCTGTGAAGAAGAGGGGAAACAGTACTGCAGAGGCAGGTGACTCCCACCCCCTTGTGCACTGGAGAAGAAGATGTATCTGTGGATTTCAAGGGACTGAGAATAATCCATGATACTGTTAGATTTTCCATATGCATCTTAACCAAAAATAACTTTTTCCTGCCCTGCAACATCCCTGCTATTTCAGTTCTTAGTAGAAATAGCTAATCATACCAAATTCTGGTGAACTTCATGGAAGTTTTGTGATATGTAAAAATAGGCTGTATGATAAATTCATCAAATTTATGTTAACGTTTAACCTAACTTAAGCTTTTAAATAGGGTTGCCAGAAATAAATGGCCACTTCAATAACTATTTCCAGAATAACTGCACATAGCACCTTTCATACAGAAAGTATCCTAAAGTACTTCAAAGTACAGAATTATTGCAGATGTTGTATAAGAAAATGCAGCAGCTGTTATGTGCTGAAGCAATAGTCCACACACACACTTTGGTTATTTCTTTGAGGCAGAATATACAACAAAGAATATAAGAAACAGAACAAAGAGCAACCCTGTTCTGATTGAGATCATCATGACTCACTGATCTCGTTCTGAAAGTCCATTAGGGTTTCAGAAAATCCACTGCCTCCCACATTAGAGGCACTTCAAATTTTTCAGGAGCTTTTAGTAGCATGGATTTTGACAGATTTTATATTATATCCAAAATAACTGTGTTTACAAGAAAGTTACGGTAGCAAAGTCAAACACTCAAAAGTTAGGAAGTGCCAGAATTAAGGTTGTCCATGCAACATAAATTCAGCACCTTTGTGCATATGCCTATGATACTGTCTTTAATTACGTGATCACATACTATTTTTTTCTACAGACCCCTGCCTCATTCAGTGCACAGGATGAATGGTATTCACTGAATGGGTAGTTATTCAATATCGTCTTTATCCTCACCATTCAGCATGTGGGCCACATGCACTACTTACTGCACAACACCCAAGACCTGCACTGAGTACAGAATTATTAATTTTCTCATGGACATTGTTAGGTGTTCTCAAATATTGTCTTACATCTTTACAAACATTAAAGAATTTTTCTTTACAACACCCCTCTGAGGTGAGGGATACTATTCTCCTCATGTCACACCTGGGGAACTGAGGTGCAGAGATGAAAGCTTAAATTGTCAAAAGTTTCAACTAATTTTACATGTCCAATCTGAAAGGTTTGATTTTTCAGAGCCCGTAGCATTTCATATGACCAGGGCAGAGATCTCCTGGATCTCACTTGCTGCTGTGAATGCTCCTCACTCTGGCAAATCAGCCCTGAGATGTGACAAACTGGACGCCTAGAAAGTGAAGAACAAACTATATAAGTGCTTAGTGAAAATTTTGGCCTATATGACTCATCCAGCACTACACAGGGACTAGGGTGACCAGACAGCAAGTGTGAAACATCGGGATGGGGAAGGGGTAATAGGTGCCTATATAACACACAGCCCCAAATATCAGGACTGTCCCTATAAAATTGGGACATCTGGTCACTCTAACAGGGACTCTGTTGCAGAGGCAGGGTTAGAATCAAATTTCCCTGGGGAATATTCAGCTGCCTTAATCCTGAGACCATCCTTTCTCTCCCTGCCTCCCATACTACACATCTTCCAAATACTGCAACAAATGAAGCAGGGATTCTATTGACAATAGCCCCCTAACTACACAGCTGTAATTCATTCCCAGGGCACACTGAATGAGGCCGGGTCCTATGGACAAATATAGTATGTCATCATGTATAAAAGACTGTACTGTAATTCATACACGCAACGGGGCAAATTAAGATTTCACAGGCAACCTTAAGTCTGGCATTTGCTATCTTTTGTGTGTTTGACTGTGCAATTTTAATGTTCTGACCTAGTAGGACAAGGCTATAGCTTGGGTGCCACTAGTAGAAGCCATCAGCTTGCAGAGTGTGAATCAAACTAAGTCTTAGCTGAAGCAAACCTCTGAACTTTTTAAGGTTTGCCTATCATCAATTTGTAACGTCAATGAAAACCTAATAGGCAACAGTAAGGGAAATCCTTCACCCCAAAATTTAAATGAATAGATACATTTTTGAATTCCTTCTTTTCATATGCCCATCTAAGGAATCAACAGTTTTTTCAAACAGGACCTCAGGTCCCTTTATCCTCCCAATAATAGATGCCAAGTAAATTCTTGAAAAATAATAATTATTAAGAAGAGTTTATATGACCATTTCAGTCTCTTTGATTTTCTTTCTCCAGTTTATTGAAGTTTTATTAATTTAAATCAGGGAGCAGAAATAATACCATGTGACTTAGCAGACAATCATACTCCATGAATAATGAATAGTGAAGACTGAATAGTGAAATTCATGGTCAAAGTGACTAGTTGGTGAAGAATGCATAGGCTGAAATATGTTTCCATAAAATGTTCCAACATGTCTGGATAACATACCCCTTTTATGTAAAAGAAATTCAAGTCTTTGTGCAGACAATTCATAAACAGAACATGTCCCCTCCCTTCTCTAAATTTATCAACTAGATTATTTGCTATGAATATTTCACCCAGCTGTATTCAAGTTTAAAGCTGAAAGTTAGCCATTCTTGCCTGAGTGAATAGCAATGGGCATATTCTTATCCTGCTGTGGAATTGATATGAAATTTGTGTGTAACTCTAATTTATGCTAATGAGATTTATGAGCATAAATACTCAAGCAACAAGACTATATATTCATATGTATATATCCCTTAATTATAGACTTCATCATCTTGTTACATCCTGATACTTTTTTTCTTTCCCAGTCTCTAGAAAATGCTCGTAAATTAAATGCATTTCTTTATTTAGGCCAAAGAATGTTTTATATGTTAAATCCACTAACAACCAGGGCAACTTAAACGAAAATGTTTCTTTACTACGTAATGCACCTCATTTCTTTGTCATCTTTTTAAAAAATACTCAGTTTCTCTGTTTTCCCATATGAGGCGACTCAAATAATAGCCAAAGCATAAAAGGTGTCATAATTAATTACTGCATGAGTCACCAGCAAATTCTACTTTAATACTTTCTGTAGGTACAATAAAGGGGAAACGAAATATTTTTTCTGTGTGTCAACACTCTCACTCCTTGTACTTCATTAAATCAAGATGATATAAGTCCCAGCAGACTGGAGTGTAAATTTTAAAGCTGTATTGATTTAACCTTCCCTTTGTAAATATTTCATAGTTCTATAATGTGCAAATGCAGCCACGCACAGAACAAAGGATTGCACTTTTCTGTTAGTACACAGAGGGCGCATATGACAGTTTTTATTATGCCATTTAGAAAATATTACATATGACAATGCATGAGGATAGTTTGTCATTGTTAGTAATGTCAAGGAGGATTGATGCAACATTGTTTTTCAAGTGAAACTTTCATAAAGGAGGATACTTTAAATTGTGTCACATTCTTGAATATAAATCCGCTTGCTAGTCATAGTTTTAATACCTTTTTCTTAGCACTTTTTCTCATACTCAAATATAGTTCTGTTTAAAGAAAGGGCCTTTCAGTCAGTCCTATGTAAGTCATTGAGCAGCCAAGTTCTAGTTATGAAATTGTAACATCCTGATTATTTCTAAAACAAATGAATAGGAGGTGATAGACAAATGTGGGTCCTGATTCTCGTGCTGCTGCAGCAGTGCAAAGCAGCTGGAAATTGGGTTTAACTAGTTCCTTAAGGAGTTCCTTTATGAGAAGAATCCCTGAGTTGTATAGATCTTGCATAAGGGCTCTAATCCATAGCCTCTCAGCTACTGAAAAGATGAAATTTCTGTAATGAGTTTTGCCTTTCTTGTCTAAATTTTCCTAAGGGGGTGAGGGAGGAGGGAACAATTGGCTTCCTACTGGTAAAGTTTAAAGTTGACATACATTTGAAAGATATTATCCGCTTCACAGTCTGTACGTCAGAGAGCTTAACCACAGTAGGCATCTGCTGGTGATAATTACAATGTCTCTAGTACTGGGGTTTGAATCAAACAGGTACATCATTGCCAAACCGTAAGCACAAAAGAGGTTCTTATGCAAGATTTACAAATCGTGAGGCCTGCCGGAGCTGATTAAATGTATAGATTTTTGGGTAGAAATTTACAATATCATCTGTGCCTCCAGTCCTACAGGTTTTTATGAGATTATAAATCAAAATCAGAAAGCCCAAACCATAACCATACTGAAGTTAAACAGTCATATCCTTTTTCATGTCAAAGAGCTCATTTTACAAATAGTTTTAGCAGCGTGTTACTGGTTAGACTGAACACAACCATGGCCATTTTCTCTCCCCTGTATAGATGTCTAGGCAGAATGAAGACACTATTCCACTCCATAATGTTTCATTATGATAAAAGTAGCCAGAACATTGCTTAGGATATTCATTTCAGCATTATTATATTATCAAGTCCACTCTACTCAGTCTGTAAAAACTAACTGGATCTTAGTAAGGCCAGGAGCGGCGCCAGGGTTTCTGACGCCCTAGGCGGATGGCTATTTCGCCACCCCCATGGGTCCGGTGGACATACCGCAGTCATGCCGGCAGACGGTCCGCTGCTGGAAAGTCTCTGGTGGAGCTGCCGCAGTGATGATGGCGGGTGGTCCACTGGTCTAAAGGCTCTGGTGGAGCTGCCGCAGGCATGACTGCGGTAGGTCCGCCGGAGCCTTTAGACCAGCGCACCGTCCGCTGAAATGACTGCGGCAGCTCCACTGGAGCCTTTCCAGCAGCAGACCGCCCGCCGGCATGACTGCGGTAGGTCCACTGGACCCGCGTGCCGCCAGCGCCCCCCCCAAATTCTGGCACCCTAGGCCATTGCCTAGGTCACCTAAATGGTAGCGCCGGCCCTGAGTAAGGCCAGTATCTACTTGAATCACTACTTAAGCCTTTTTCCCTATCTAGATTCCATTACTTTTCTTTAAAACATATTTTCCTTATAACCCAAAGTCGGAGCTTGTAGAAAAACAAGACAGAGAGAAACTATTTTACAGCATTAGATGTGCATTTATAATGGTGGCACATTTTGTTTCCATTCTATGGTATATTACCTGAAGTTGTACAAATAGAGAAACCACATATATTCTCTCTCACAGCCAGTTCAGTATTCCTCAGTCAGGCATATGTTCCACTGACTATAGAATGAATTTGACTTACGGTTTAAAAAGTCCCACACTTTTGATGCCCTTGATCTGAATCAGTAGCATCAGTAGAAGTAGGCCAAGGAGAGTGGTGATAGTCACAAAGGGCAAAAGCTGGTCTCCATTTAAATCCTTGGGGGCTTTGTCATGATTTCAGCGGGATTAGGATTTGGTTCAGTGAGCTGAGATCTAGGATTTAGGGATATTCAGTAATTAATTTACATTCTTGTTCAGCTTTAGACAAAAAGAAAAGAAGCTGGGGGAGGCTTTAAGTAATACCATGCAATGGCTGTTAATTTTCTAATAGCTTTTCATGATATTGGGTGCCTCCATCCATTCACCACTGTTAATTTTCTTGTTGCTGCCATCAGTGATCTCTAAGGCTCTTCCTGCCTCAGGAATAGAAAGAAGCCTAAAAAGGTGTCTTATTCTTTATCACTCACCTCTTCATTCCTAAGCAATTGCCAGTACAGGGCCATGAACAGAGGCAGCTAACAAGAGTTTTGCAGGGCATACCTGCAGACTCTGAGCTTGTGTAACCATTGCCTGCTTGATATGTGGCACTCTGTCCCCTTCTGGTGGCACCTAGCCCTGCTAGAGATGAATCTGCTACAGCCTTAGCTAACAGCTATATGGCTTTTAGCTCACGCAGTGGAGACTCATACACTAAGCTTCAGAAGTCCCAGGTTCAATCCTGCTTGTCGGTGTTCCACTTGCAGGTAGTGGAACTTGGTGAGTGGTGCATTTGGTCTGTCTGTGGGTTGTTTGTTTGACTGTTTGTTTTTTCTCTGTGTATGGGCTGCACAGATGGGCCATGGGCCCCTGTGTAAGCGGCTGAGGCAGTCTGTTTGTTGGTACTTTGGTGAGCGCAGTAGGGTTCTGACCTTTGGAGCTTTGATAAGTCCTGCTATATGAAGTCCCTGAGTGGTTAATTGCTGCCTGGTGATATGGGGTGGAGTGGAGCTAAGCAGAACTAAGCAGGGAGTCTTGGTATAGAAATTCACTTGCTAGACAAACTCAGGAGGCAACCAACAGGAGAGTTTCAGAGGAGTTTAGAGAGGGACTGTGAGAAGATTTCCTTCCAGGTTTAGCTCTGTGTGATTTCCAGATGGCCAGGGAAGGAATGGTGATGGTGACCTGCAATGGATGTAGCATGTTTTCTTTTCTACTTGAAGGCAAAAGGGACTTCATGTGCATGAAATGCAAGTTGAGGTGCTATGATGGAAGAGAAGATTCTTGGATTGGATGCACAAGTAGAGATGCTATGGAAAATCAGAAAGAGACAGCGAAGTTCAGGAAATATCAGTACAGCAGGTTCGAAGAAGAAGGGAACTGGCCATCAAGAAATTAGAGACTGAGGAAGTCAGAGAGGAGGCTTGACAGTTAGTAAAAGGCAAAAGGTCAAGGCAGCATTCTACAGATGAGGACTGGCAGGCACCAGAGAGAAGAGGACCAGAGGACTTCCATATGGCTCGAAGTTTTCAAATGATATCATGCCCTCTGTGTAGAAACTGTGGAAGCTACCTCTCAAGATCAAGCTGAGGGAAAGGACAACTGTATAGGACACACATTTGTATGGCAGCATAACTCAATCTGTAAGAAAATCAAGCTTACTCACACAGACCATCCAAGAGAAGACAGACCATTCTTGTTGCGGATTCAATACTTAGAAGTGTTGAAATAGCATTCTCCAAGGGACAGGTGGACAACAGGACAACAGGCTCCTGTGTTTCTGGAGCCAAGACACAAGATGTCACTCTAAGACTGGATTCTGCAATTGATGGGCAAGGATCCATTGGTAATGGATCAAGCACTGGAACAAATTACCTAGGGAGGTTGTTGAATCTCTGTCATTGGAGGTTTGTAAGACTAGGTTAGACAAACTTTTGTCAGGAATGGTATAGATAATACTTAGTCCTGCTTCTGTGCAGGGGATTGGACCATATGATCTATCATCTATCATGATCCCTTCCAGTCCTACATTTTTGTTACGTCAGTGCTAATGACACTGCACTGCTGGATATCCCACTAATAATAGATGACTATAAGGAAATGAAGAAGATGATTGTCCAAGTGATCTTCCTAGGAGATGCTTCCTGCCTCATGAACAAAGGAAGACAGAAGGCAGAAGATTCTGGCAGTGAAACACTGCTTAAGTAAGTGGTGTAGGGTTATGTTGTGGAACAATGGCAAGAGAGATCTGTATAGTTTGAATGGCTTCTTCCTCAGTAGAAGGGGAGCCAGTCTTCCAAGGGACAGGCTGGCAAGAGTAGTGAGGAGGGCATTAAACTAATAACAAAAAGGGAGAGTAAAAAGAGGGAAGATATAAGTGCTCATTTAGCACAATTCAAGATGTTGACGACAAAATTAATCAAGGAACCAAAGGCCACGAAGAGAATTAATTCTTTAATTGCCTATACACCACTGCTAGGAGGCGGATAACAAACCAGAAAAATAGGACATGCTCATTTATGAGCAAAAAATCAGTCAAGTTGGAATTATTGAAGCCCTAGTGGGATGATTCACACAACTGAAATGTTAAAATCAATGGTTATAACTTATTTAGGAAGGACTGAGTTGGCAAAAGGGGAGGGAAAGTAGCACTCTGTGTCAAAAATGGCATTACCTGTTCCCAAATAACTGACAACTTGGAAGAAAATGATCTTTAATGCTTATGGATCAATGTCCTAACAGATAACATACAAGATGGTATTTTAGTTGGTGTCTGCTCCAGACTACCAAATCACGCTATGGAACAGAATGACTGGCTCCTTAAATACCTATCTATAATGGGTAGGAAAAAAAGCTGTGAGATCATGGGGGACTCAGTGTGAATGACACATTCTTGGAGGACTCATGCTGCCAGCACTAAAACATCCTCAGAACTTCTTATTATTATAGCTGACAATTTCCTAACTCAGACTGTTGCATTCAATATAGAATTCTCCTGCAGAGAATTCTATATTAGGCCTTGTCTTGATAGATAAAGGGAAATTGATCATAAAACTAAAAATGAATGGTAACTTAAGTACAAGTGATCATGACTTGATCATATTGACATTGTGAAGACCGAATAAAGTCCAGTAACATATATATACTTGGTGGTGCTTTAAAACGGCCAAATTCACAAAACTGAAAACAATTATGAGCCAAATCCAGTGGGAGAAAGAATTTAAACAGAAAAATGTGAAGGATGATTGGAAATTTTTAAGAACACTTTACTAGATGCCCCAAAAGCCATCTTCCCACAACTGAGGCAGAAGGTCTTGCTGGTTTTAAAAAAACCCAACCACCTGGCTTAGTGGGGAAGTGAAGACAGCTATGAAAAAAACCCATAACAAATGTGAGAAATCAGAAGTCAGTAGTAATGAAATAAATCAGAAGCTAGAAAAAGCATAAGGGAAGCAAGGGGATACAAAGACAAATCTATGGCCAGCAGAGCTGAAAACCGTAAGAAAGAGTTTTTAAAAGTATCTTAGGAATAAAAAGAATCCTAACAATGATATTGGTCCATTACTAGATGAAGATGGCAAAATAATCAATAACGCAGAACAGGCAGAAGTGTTCAATAAATATTTCTGTTCTTTATTTGGAGAAAAGACAGATAATATAGTCATATTATATGATAAACCTCATTCCATTCCACTAGAATCTTGGGAGGATATTAATTAAATAAAATTAGATACTTGTAAATCAGTGGATCCAGATAACTTGCATTCATACTTTTTAAAAGAGCTCGCTAAGGAGCTTGCTGGACCTTTAATGTTGATTCTCACTATGTCTTGGAACACCAACTGGGGAAGTTCCAGAAGACAGGAAGAAAACTAATTTTGGACCAATATTTAAAAAGAATAAATGAGATGACTGTTACTATAGGCCTGTCAGTCTGAGATAATGGAGCAAGTGATATGGGGCTTGATCATTAAAAGATGGTAATATAATTAATGCCGATCAACATGCGTTTATGGAAAATAGATCCTGTCAAACAGACTTGATATCCTTTTTTTGATGAGAGTACAAGTTTGCTTAATAAAGGTAATAGTGTTTATATAATATACTTAGAATGCTTTAAACATCTGACTTGATACTTCGTGACATTTTGATTAAAAAAACTAGAATGATATAAAATTAACACGGCACATATTAACAGATTAAAAATTGGCTGAGAGGTCTGAAATGTAACTGTAGTTGAGGAATCATCATCAAGCAATTGTATTTTTAGTGTGGTCCTGCAAGGATCAGTTCTTGGCCATCTGCTATTTAACAGTTTTATCAATGACCTTGAAGAAAACATAAAATAATCACTGATTAGGTTTGCGGACAGCACAAAAAATAATGAACAGGACAGGTTACTGATTCAGAGAAAATGATGCACTAGCAAACAGTGTGTTTTAGTGTGGCTAGATGTAAATGTATACCACTATGAATAAAGAATGTAGGTCATATTGATAGGGTTGGGGGTTCTATTCTGGGAAGCAGTGATCCTGAAAACATTTGTTTATCGTGGTGGATAATCACCTGAATGTGGGCTCCCAGTGAGAAGCTGTGGACAAAAGTGCTAATAGAATCCTAGGATACATGATCAGGACACTCTTGAGTACAAGTAGAGAGGTTATTTGACTTCTGTATTTGTCAATGGTTTGACCACTGCTGAAATACAGTGTCCAGTTCTGGTGTCCACAATTCAAGAAGGATGTTGATCAATTGGAGAGAGTTCATAGAAAAGACACAAGAATGATGAAAAGATTCGAAAACCTGCCTTACGATGAAAGACTCAAGGAACTCAATCAGTGTAGCTTATCAAAGAGAAGGTTAAGGGGTGACTTGATTCGTTTTTAAGTATGAACATGGGGAAGAAATATATGATAATGGGATCTTCAATCTATCTGAGAAAGATGTAACACAAGCTGGAAATTTAAGCCAAAGTAGTTCAGATTGGAAATAAGTAAAATTTTAAGTGACAGTAATTAACTGTTGGAATAATTTACCAAGGGTTGTGGTGGATTCTTCATCATTGGCAATTTAAAGTCAAAATTGGATATTTTTCTGAAAAAATTATGTTCCAGGAATTATTGTGGGGAAATTCTGTGGCCTGTGTTATTATACAGGAGGTCAGATTAGATTATCACAATGGTCCCCTTTTACCTTGGAATCTATGAATCTGTACTCTTCAAATGGTGGAGCATAGTGATTGGTTATTTCTAAAGACAGTGAGCTAATACATAAAGCTATCAACAGCCCAGTCTGAAGTCAAGCATGTTGCTTGTAAAAGTGTACAAGGTACTTAACATCCACTGCCATACCAACAAAAACTAACAGCCCATGATATTGCTGTATTCCTTAGCACTACAAAGACTGTTTCAACTGAATGTACTGATGTGATTTGTATTTAACAATTCTACAGTCTTAGACCAAGTTTTCTGCAATGGGAAAAAATGCTGTACATTACATTTACATGTAGAAAGCAGGTAATTGAATGTTTAAGCTGATAGTTATGCACCCAGTTTTCCAAGATGCCCCAGCACCAGCCATCACGGGCCCAGAAGCCAGCCCAGCACCGCTCCCCCTCCCCGCGTGCCAAGAAGGTCAAAGCTCCTGTGGCTCCAGTATCTACACCGCAGTCTGAGCATCAGCCAACACCGAGGCCATGTCTACATCTAAAATTTTGCAGCGCTGGTTGTTACAGCTGTATTAGTACAGCTGTATAGGGCCAGCGCTGCAGAGTGGCCACACTTACAGCAACCAGCGCTGCAAGTGGTGTTAGATGTGGCCACACTGCAGCGCTGTTGGGCGGCTTCAAGGGGGGTTCCGGGAACGCGAGAGCAAACCGGGAAAGGCGACCAGCTTTGCCGCGGTTTGCTCTCGCGTTCCCGGAGCCACCCAGCAAACCGCAGGGAAGGAGACCTGCTTGCTCGGGGTTCCGGGAACGAGAGAGCAAACCGGGGAAGGAGACCAGCTTCGCTGCGGTTTGCTCTCGCGTTCCCGGAGCCACCCAGCAAACCGCAGGGAAGGAGACCTGCTTGCTCGGGGTTCCGGGAACCAGAGAGCAAACCGGGGAAGGAGACCAGCTTCGCCGCGGTTTGCTCTCGCGTTCCCGGAGCCACCCAGCAAACCGCAGGGAAGGAGACCTGCTTGCTCGGGGTTCCGGGAACCAGAGAGCAAACCGGGGAAGGAGACCAGCTTCGCCGCGGTTTGCTCTCGCGTTCCCGGAGCCACCCAGCAAACCGCAGGGAAGGAGACCTGCTTGCTCGGGGTTCCGGGACCGAGAGAGCAAACCGGGGAAGGAGACCAGCTTCGCCGCGGTTTGCTCTCGCGTTCCTGGAGCCACCCAGCAAACCGCAGGGAAGGAGACCTGCTTGCTCGGGGTTCCGGGACCGAGAGAGCAAACCGGGGAAGGAGACCAGCTTCGCCGCGGTTTGCTCTCGCGTTCCCGGAGCCACCCAGCAAACCGCAGGGAAGGAGACCTGCTTGCTCGGGGTTCCGGGAACCAGAGAGCAAACCAGGGAAGGAGACCAGCTTCGCCGCGGTTTGCTCTCGCGTTCCCGGAGCCACCCAGCAAACCGCAGGGAAGGAGACCTGCTTGCTCGGGGTTCCGGGAACGAGAGAGCAAACCGGGGAAGGAGACCAGCTTCGCTGCGGTTTGCTCTCGCGTTCCCGGAGCCACCCAGCAAACCGCAGGGAAGGAGACCTGCTTGCTCGGGGTTCCGGGAACCAGAGAGCAAACCGGGGAAGGAGACCAGCTTCGCCGCGGTTTGCTCTCGCGTTCCCGGAGCCACCCAGCAAACCGCAGGGAAGGAGACCTGCTTGCTCGGGGTTCCGGGAACCAGAGAGCAAACCGGGGAAGGAGACCAGCTTCGCCGCGGTTTGCTCTCGCGTTCCCGGAGCCACCCAGCAAACCGCAGGGAAGGAGACCTGCTTGCTCGGGGTTCCGGGACCGAGAGAGCAAACCGGGGAAGGAGACCAGCTTCGCCGCGGTTTGCTCTCGCGTTCCCGGAGCCACCCAGCAAACCGCAGGGAAGGAGACCTGCTTGCTCGGGGTTCCGGGACCGAGAGAGCAAACCGGGGAAGGAGACCAGCTTCGCCGCGGTTTGCTCTCGCGTTCCCGGAGCCACCCAGCAAACCGCAGGGAAGGAGACCTGCTTGCTCGGGGTTCCGGGAACCAGAGAGCAAACCAGGGAAGGAGACCAGCTTCGCCGCGGTTTGCTCTCGCGTTCTCGGAGCCACCCAGCAAACTGCAGGGAAGGAGACCCGCTTGCTCGGGGTTCCGGGACCAAGAGAGCAAACCGGGGAAGGAGACCAGCTTGATTACCAGAGGCTTCCTCCTTCCACGGAGGTCAAGAAAAGCGCTGGTAAGTGTTTACATTGGATTACCAGTGCTGGATCACCAGCGCTGGATCCTCTACACCCGAGACAAAACGGGAGTACGGCCAGCGCTGCAAACAGGGAGTTGCAGCGCTGGTGATGCCCTGCAGATGTGTACACCTTCAAAGTTGCAGCGCTGTAACTCCCTCACCAGCGCTGCAACTTTCTGATGTAGACAAGCCCCGAGTCGCCTGGCACCAACAACTGCCGCGGCACCAGCAATCTCGGCACCGTTGATTCCGGCCATGCAAGAGCCATTGAGTCCGGTGCATGACAGCTCCCCGGCTCACGCCTCGGTAGAGCTTATGGTTCCCACCACTCCAGAGACCTTTTCGACGGTGAGGGAACTCATTGACCTAATGGAGCCTGCCCTGTCTAAGCCCCTGGCACTGCTGGTTCATGTTGTTGCATCAACAGGGAAGCCTGCCCTGGTCAGGCCACCTTCTATCGACGCCGCAGGCAGGCACCACTCGAGATCGGGGTCTCGCCAGTGTTCCCGATCTCGCTGCCGGTCCCGATCTAGGCACCGCTCGCAGTCCCAGTACCAATCTCCTTCTCGGTACCGGTCGTACTCGCTTCACTGCTCAAGATCTCGCTCTCCGGACCGATACTCCAGACGGTGGTCCAGCTCCCGGCACCGTTCATGCGGCAGCCGCTCTCACCATAGAGCTTCATGATCCCAGTCGATGTCCCGGCACCGCGCTGGTCGCAGGTCCCGGTCAACCTCTTGGCACCGGTACGACTCCCGGTACCGCTCTCCGGTGCGGCACGACGTACGGTACCCTGCACACAGGGCTCCTCCTCACGTGCTCTCTGCTCCGCTGTGGCCATCAAGGCACCCATCTGAGTCTTCGCACGCAGATAGTGCCGCATATGGGGATTCAGAACCGCAGAGCCGTGTCCTCCAGGAGGCTCAGGGCACAGAACAAGCGCCTCAGTGGTCCTTCTGGGCACCTTGGGCATATCACCAGGCCCAAGGCGAACCCACGGGTCCATCTCGTTCTGCCCTGTCGGAGCATCGTGCACCAGAGGCTACTGTTAGCCGCCCTCCTCCAGCGGGTACAGATGATTCGGCTCTGGTGCCGGACCCTCAGGTATTCCCGGACTTGATGCTCCTCCAGAACAAGAGTCACTAAATGAGCCAACCGTGCCAGGTCTGTCGTCCTCTTGTTCACCAGACAAGGCAGTAGCCGGTACTTCATCATCGGGCCCGTCCCCGATCGACCTCAGAGCCCTCCAGGACCTTCTCCGGCGAGTCGCCTTAAATATCAACCTTCAGGTGGAGGAGGTCCCGGAGGTGGAAGACCTGGTCGTAGACATACTGTCGGCAGATGCCCCAACTCGTTTGGCTCTGCCATTCATCCGGTCCATCCAAGCCAAAGCAGACACCATTTGGCAATCTCCGGCGTCTATCCCTCCTACGGCCAGAGGCGTGGAAAGGAAATACATGGTACCCTCTAAGGGGTATGAATATTTATATACCCATCCTCCTCCATGCTCTCTGGTCGTTCAATCTGTGAATGAGCGAGAGCGCCATGGCCAGCAAGCCCCTGCCCCAAAATCATGGGAGGCTAGAAGGATGGATTTATTGGGGGCCTCCAACTGCGAGTGGCTAACCAACAGGCCCTGCTCAGCAGGTATAATAATATCTGGCAATCGGTGGGTAAGTTCACTGAACTGGTCCCACAGGACTCCCGCCCAGAATTCCAGGCCCTTCTGGAGGAAGGGAAGAAAGTGGCACGGACTTCCCTGCAGGCCTCGCTCGACGTTGCTGATTCGGCAGCCAGAACCGTGGCCTCTGGGATTACAATGCGGAGAATATCATGGTTGCAGGTTTCAGGTCTACCTCCTGAACTGCAACACACTATTCAGGACCTTCCGTTTGATGGACAGGGCCTTTTCTCTCAGAAAACGGACCCTAGACTCCAGAGTCTCAAAGACAATTGCGTCATCATGTGTTCCCTCAGGATGCATACTCCGCAAACCCAACAGAGGTCTTTCCGTACCCAGCCTCAGCGCCCTTACCCCCCATCCAGGAGACGACAAGACTTTAGCAGGAGTCGTGGTCGCAGGAACTGCAGATGGCAGTTGGGTTCCCAAGGGGGCCAAAATAATGGTCCTGCCAAACCATCAGTGGGACCAAAACCGAACTTTTGAAGGTGCACCCAAGAGCAGAGCACCAGTCCTTCCCCAGGATCCCCTTCAGTTCTCCAACCACCTTTCCTCCTTCCTCCCTGCATGGGCCCAATTAACCTCAGATCGTTGGGTCCCACGCACGGTAGAATTTGGATACCGCCTCCAATTTATTTCACCCCCTCCCTCCCTTCCCATTCCTCTTCAGGGACCCCTCTCATGAGCAATTCCTCTGGCAAGAGGTTCGTACGCTCCTCTCCATTGGAGCTATAGAAGAGGTGCCGGAGGAGTTCAGGGGCAAGGGATTTTACTCCCGATATTTCCTAAACCCCAAGGCAAATGGAGGTCTCCGACCCATCTTGGACCTGCACGGTCTCAACGCCTTTCTGAAGAAGTTGAAGTTCCGCATGGTGTCCCTGGGGACCATCATCCCATCCTTGGATCCCAGAGACTGGTATGCTGCTCTCGACATGAAGGATGCATACTTTCACATCACCATTTACCCTCCGCACAGACGGTACCTACGGTTTATGGTGCACCATCAACATTTTCAATTTGCGGCCCTTCCGTTTGGCCTCTCCACCGCCCCATGCATGTTTACAAAGTGCATGGCTGTAGTGGCCGCCTTCCTCCATCGTTGGCGCATACACGTCTTTCCTTACCTAGACGACTGGCTTATTCGCGGGACCTCCAAGGCCCAAGTCACCAGGCATGTTGCCATCATCATGGACCTATTCGAGCAGTTGGGCCTGATGATCAATCTAGAGAAGTCTACTCTAGTGCCTACTCAAAGAATAGAATTCATTGGGGCCATTCTAGACTCCAAACTCGCAACAGCCTGCCTTCTGCTGTCCCGGTTTCGGACACTAGTTTCAGTCAGAGAAAGCCTTCAAACTTTTCCAATGACCTTGGCCCGTACCTGCCTCAGCCTTCTTGGTCACATGGCCGCGTGCACTTTTGTAACCAAGCACGCCAAACTACGCCTGCATCCCCTTCAAACCTGGCTCGCCTCAGTTTACCGCCCAGGCAGGGATGCCATAGGCATGGTCGTCACCGTTCCTCAGAGCATCTTAGGCTCCCTCAACTGGTGGCTAACACCTTCCCTGGTGTGTGCAGGAATGCTGTTCCAACCGAGACAGCCCTCAGTATCCCTAACGACGGACGCGTCGTCTCTCGGCTGGGGGGCACACCTCGGCCATCGTTGCACGCAAGGCCTCTGGTCATCTCAAGAGCTAGCGTTGCACAAAAACGTCCGGGAGCTAAGAGCAGTCCGCCTCGCCTGCCAGACGTTCCAACATCATCTTCAGGACCGTTGTGTTCTAGTACTCACGGACAACACAACAGCAATGCACTACATAAACAAGCAGGGAGGGACTCGATCCTCCCCCCTTTGTCAGGAGGCGATCCAACTGTGGGAATTTTGTATAGCCCACTCTATAGACCTTGTAGCATCCTTCCTCCCAGGAGTCCGGAACACTTTGGCAGACCATCTCAGCAGATCCTTTCTCTCCCACGAGTGGTCGCTTCGCCCAGACATTGTACATTCCATCTTCCAGAAGTGAGGCTTTCCCCACATAGACCTCTTCGCTTCCCACTACAACAGGAAGTGTCAGAGGTTCTGCTCCTTCCAGGGTCTCGCCCGGGCTCAATATCGGACGCCTTTCTAATCTCTTGGGCAAACCACCTGCTTTACGCCTTTCCACCCCTCCCGATGGTGCACAGGGTTCTCGTAAAGCTTCGAAGGGACAGGGCTTGACTGATCCTGATCGCCCCTGCGTGGCCCCGACAACACTGGTACACCACGTTGCTGGACCACTCGATAGCCAACCCGATCCTCCTGCCCCTTCATCAGGATCTGATAACGCAGGACCACGGCAGGCTTCTCCACCCAGACCTGCAATCCCTCCATCTAATGGCGTGGCTCCTGCATGGTTAACCCAATCGGAATTACGCTGCTCTGCCCTGGTGCAAGAGATACTCCTGGGTAGCAGGAAACCTTCTACTCAGTCTACTTACTTAGCCAAGTGGAAACTGTTTTCTTGCTGGTGTCAAACGCGGGATGTCGCACCTACGGAGGTACCCATCCTCACTATTTTGGACTACCTCTGGCATCTTAAACAACAAGGCCTCGCTATCTCATTTTTGCGAGTGCACTTGGCTGCTATTTCTACTTTCCACCCTGGAGAAGGTGCTTACTCCGTCTTCTCCCACCCTATGGTCTCGATGTTCCTCAAAAGCCTGGAGCATCTTTTTTCCCTGGTACGACACCCTGCCCCTTCCTGGGACCTCAATTTAGTTCTGACGAGACTTACGTCCCCCCCGTTCGAGCCATTAGCAACCTGCTCACTCCTATATTTATCATGGAAAACAGCCTTCCTTGTAGCCATTACATCGGCTAGAAGAGTCTCTGAGCTTCGGGCTCTGATGGTGGACCCACCATACACGGTGTTCCACAAGGACAAGGTGCAGCTAAGCCCACATCCAGCGTTCCTCCCTAAAGTAGTCTCGGCCTTTCATCTCAACCAGGACATATTCCTCCCGGTCTTCTTCCCCAAACCACATACATCTCGTAGGGAGCAGCAGTTACATTCGCTCGACGTCCGTAGGGCGCTCGCCTTCTCTATTGACCGTACGAGGTCCTTCTGCAAAATGCCCCAACTCTTTATTGCAGTGGCGGACCGGATGAAAGGCCAGCCGGTCTCTTCTCAGAGGATTTCGTCCTGGGTAACAGCGTGCAACCGGACTTGCTACGATCTAGCTCATGCCTCTCCGGGTCATATTACCGCACATTCTACCAGGCCCAGGCCTCGTTGGCCGCCTTCTTAGCTCGAGTACCTTATTCAGGAGATATGTCGAGCAGCTACATGGTCTTTGGTACTCACCTTTACTTCCCATTATGCCCTGGTGCAACAATCCAGAGACAATGCAGCCTTCGGCTTAGCAGTTTTGCATTCTGCAGTTTCTCACTCCGACCTCACTGCCTAGGTAAGTCTTGGGATTCACCTAATTGGAATGGATATGAGCAAGCACTCGAAGAAGAAAAGACGGTTACTCACCTGTGTAACTGTTGTTCTTTGCGATGTGTTGCTCATATCCATTCCAAAACCCGCCCTCCTTCCCCACTGTCGGAGTAGCCGGCAAGAAGGAACTGAGGAGCGGACGGGTCGGCAGGGGTATATATTCGGTGCCATAGCAAGCTCTCAATCTTTTTCTGAAAAACTTGGTAAATTTATAAAGCAAACATGTCTATTCACGAGGCCTACACACTATATTTGCTAATCCCCACCAGCTGGGCTACTCAAGGCCACTCATCATTATTGATCTCCTGCCACACTGAATATTTATTTCTTACGTTAGCTCCCACTTGTTACAAGCCTAAGGAGGAAATGGAAGGGTAAGGCTGGATTTTTCAAGGTGAACCTACATATGGTTAATTCTACAGAGTTAAAAATCAATGGTTGTAAAAGATAAAAGCTACGTAAATAAGACATTTTTTTTCATGTGAATAAAGCCAAAATATACAAGCATTTATAATCTTATAATGTAAATGTTAAAGATGGTTTTACTGTATCAATCAAACACATAATGGAAATATAATAGCTAAAATTAGGACATTTATGATAAAATTACACAGTAAAATATTTTTCTTTCTTTAAAAAATTAAAAAATAAAGCATTTGCTCTGTTTTTTCAAAACAATGCTACTGAGAATGTGGTAAAGAAGCTGACAAAATGTTGGCTTCTAGACTTAAGCAAAAATGGAATCAAAATTAAATCACTAAAGATTTAGATAGAAATAACAAAATACACACAATGCAGTTAGCAATTAATGAACAATTCTAACAATTATAGTTCTAAGTTGTATTTGACTGAGTCAGTGATTGATGCAGACACTTTCAAATTTTTTTTAATTGACACTGCTACAGTTCTTTGACTTATCTATACAATGCTTTAATCCATACTAGAAGGACTAAATTCTGGTGCATGCTAGCGTGTTGCACACTAACTGGCCTGTATGGACCCTGCTGGAGTCCACTGAAAATTTCCTAGTCCATGTTAAAGTATAGTCCCATTGCAAATAGTACTACATTAACATTACTCCTGGGGGAATTCTGTGCCTAAAAATTTTGCACACAATATTTTAAAATTCGGCAAAATTCTGCACATTTTATTTGTCACAATAACACTATATAATCACACCAGTTTAAATTATTTTGGTAATTTATTTAAAAATACCCATCAGCAAGTATGTCTGTAACAATACAGATGCACAAAAAAATTCCCCCAGGAGCAGAGAGTAAAAGAAACACCTATGACAACCCAGTTCCTATTTCTCTGCCCCTTCCCCCAGAGCCCAGCCAGGGGGCCAGACACTCACACCCCTTACCTCCAGAGCCCAGCTGCACCCTCCAGCCCAGACCCTCACACCTCCTACCCCCCCAGATGCCAGCTGCAGGGCCCTTGATGGCCCACATGCTCACACCCCTTACCCTCCTGGAGCCTAGGGATCCAGAGGGAGAAACAGCCTGATGCTGGGTTCTGGGCTTTCACAGCATTTCCTTTGCACTGCTACCTCCTTCCTTCAGGGTATGCTGGGTACTGCAGCTGTTGGGAAACCTCCAGCTCCCTCCCCCTTCCCTGGTCTTGTCTTCTACTTGTGAGCTGGGCTCCGACGGGTCCAGCAGCCCCTAGAAGCAGCCAACATTTCTGCAGCCCATTTTTGTGGGGAAAAAAGGAAATTCTGCACACACATTAATTTCTGAAAAATTCTGCATTGTGCAGTGGCACAGATTTCCCCTAGGAGTATAAGATGCACTAGAGACCTTTTAGTGCATGCCAGCAGGGTCCACACAGGGTTAGTGAGTGTGAAACATGCTAGTGTGTGCTGGAATTCATACTCCTCTAATGCAGACAAATGTACTGTGTACACATGTCCTAAGCAAGAGGGCATGGAAGCCCCCTGGTGTTAGCAGTACTGAATCTGGCAACTGGAGAAATGAAAATTGGTAAAGCATCAGGCACAGATGGATTTGCCATTGAATTTTTTTAAATATATTCTGAGATCCTAACTCCCAAGTTATTGTATATTTACAATGAAGCCAGGAACAATAATACGCTTTCTCACACTTCAAAGGAAGCTGTTATTTCAATCAGACTGGATGATCGCAGGCTGTGTGGTTAGATATAGGGCAATCTCACTCATCAACTGTGATGCCAAAATATTAGCTAAAGCCCTTCCAAAAAGACTTGATAAAATCATATCCCAAATTATTCATGTATCAGAGGGGTAGCCATGTTAGTCTGGATCTGTAAAAGCAGCAAAGAATCCTGTGGCACCATATAGACTAACAGACGTTTTGGAGCATGAGCTTTCGTGGGTGAATACCCACTTCCTCAGATGCATGTAGTGGAAATTTCCAGGGGCAGGTATATATATGCTAGCAAGCAAGCTAGAGATAACGAGGTCAGTTCAATCAGGGAGGATGAGGCCCTGTTCTAGCAGTTGAGGTGTGAAAACCAAGAGAGAAGAAACTGGTTCTGTAGTTGGCAAGCCATTCACAGTCCTTGTTCAATCCTGAGCTGATCGTGTCAAATTTGCAGATGAACTGAAGCTCAGCAGTTTCTCTCTGAAGTCTGGTCCTGAAGTTTTTTTGCTGCAGGATGGCCACCTTAAGGTCTGCTATAGTGTGGCCAGGGAGGTTGAAGTGCTCTCCTACAGGTTTTTGTATATTGCCATCTAATGTCTGATTTGTGTCCGTTTATCCTTTTCTGTAGAGACTGTCCAGTTTGGCCGATGTACACAGCAGAGGGGCATTGCTGGCATATGATGGCGTATATTACATTGGTGGATGTGCAGGTGAATGAACCAGTGATGGTGTGGCTGATCTGGTTAGGTCCTGTGATGGTGTCGCTGGTGTAGATATGTGGGCAGAGTTGGCATCGAGGTTTGTTGCATGGATTGGTTCCTGAGCTAGAGTTGTTATGGTGCGGTGTGCAGTTACTGGTGAGAATATGTTTCATGTTGGCAGGTTTTCTGTGGGCAAAGACTGGCCTGCCACCCAAGGCCTGTGAAAATGTGAGATCATTGTCCAGGATGGGTTGTAGATCCTTGATGATGCGTTGGAGGGGTTTTAGCTGGGGGCTGTATGTGATGGCCAGTGGAGTCCTGTTGGTTTCTTTCTTGGGTTTGTCTTGCAGTAGGAGGCTTCTGGGTACACATCTGGCTCTGTTGATCTGTTTCCTTATTTCCTCGTGCGGGTATTGTAGTTTTGAGAATGCTTGGTGGAGATTTTGTAGGTGTTGGTCTCTGTCTGAGGGATTAGAGCAGATGCGGTTGTACCTCAGTGCTTGGCTGTAGACAATGGATCGTGTGATGTGTCCGGGATGGAAGCTGGAGGCATGAAGGTAGGCATAGCGGTCGGTAGGTTTTTGATATAGGGTGGTGTTAATGTGACCATCACTTATTTGCACTGTGGTGTCAAGAAAGTGGACCTCCCGTGTAGATTGGTCCAGGCTGAGGTTGATGGTGGGGTGGAAGCTGTTGAAATCGTGGTGGAATTTTTCCAGAGTCTCCTTCCCATGGGTCCAGATGATGAAGATGTCATCAATGTAACGTAGGTAGAGAAGGGGCGTGAGTGGACGAGAGCTGAGGAAGCGTTGTTCCAAGTCGGCCATAAAGATATTGGCATATTGTGGGGCCATGCGGGTGCCCATAGCAGTGTCACTGATCTGGATACCCTTGTGGATACCCTTGTGGTCCCAAGATTTGATCCAAGGAGGAATAGTGGAGAAACCAGAGTAGCGGGTGATGCTGGTGGTAAAAGGTCTCTGCACGACGGGGGAAAGAATGTCACTGATGCCAAACGCCGAAAATTAAAAGGCCTGTACACTAATGCGAGGAGTCTAGGTAACAAGATGGAGGAACTGGAGTTACTAGTGCAGGAAGTTAAACCGGATATTATAGGGATAACTGAAACCTGGTGGAATAGTACTCATGACTGGAGCACGGGTATTGAAGGCTATGTGCTGTTTAGGAAAGACAGAAAGAAAGGCAAAGGTGGTGGAGTAGCCTTGTACATCAATGATGACATTAACTGTAGCGAAATAAGAAGCGATGGAATGGATAAGACAGAGTCTGTCTGGGCGAAAATCACATTGGGTAAAAAAGCAACTAGAGCTTCCCCTGAGATAGTGCTTGGCGTGTGCTACAGACCGCCGGGATCTGATTGGGATATGGATAGAGACCTCTTTAATGTCTTTAATGAAGTAAACACAAAGGGGAAATGTGTGATTATGGGGGACTTCAACTTCCCGGATATAGACTGGAGGACGAGTACTTGCAAGAATAATAGGGGTCAGATTTTTCTGGATGTGATAGCGGATGGATTTCTTCATCAAGTAGTTGAAGTACCTACGAGAGGAGATGCCATTTTAGATTTGGTGTTGGTGAGCAGTGAGGACCTCGTAGAAGAAATGGTGGTAGGGGACAACCTAGGTTCAAGTGATCATGAGCTGATTCAGTTCAAACTAGATGGAAGGATAAACAAATGTAGATCTGGGATTAGGGTTTTTGACTTCTCGAGGGCTAATTTTAAAGAGTTAAGGAAATTAGTTAGGGAAGTGGATTGGACGGAGGAATTAGTGGATTTGAATGCGGAGGAGGCCTGGAATTACTTTAAGTCGCAGCTGCGGAGACTGTCGGAAGCCTGCATCCCGAGAAAGGGGAAAAAAACCATGGGCAGGAGTCGTAGGCCAAACTGGATGAGCAAACAACTCAGAGAGGGGATTAGACAAAAGCAGACAGCTTACAGGGAGTGGAAGAAAGGCAGGATCAGTAAGGAAAGCTACCTTGGTGAGGTCAGAACATGTAGGGATAAAGTGAGGAAGGCTAAAAGCCGCATTGAACTGGACCTTGCAAAGGGAATCAAAACCAATAGTAAAAGGTTCTACAGCCACATAAATAAGAAGAAAACAAAGAAAGAAGAAGTGGGGCCGCTATACACTGAGGATGGAAAGGAGATCAAGGATAACCTAGGCATGGCCCAACATCTAAACAAGTACTTTGCTTCAGTTTTTAATAAGACTAGTGAACCTTGGGATGATGGACGGATGATAAACGGGAATGTGGATATGGAAGTGGATATTACCGCAACTGAGGTAGAGGCCGTACTTGAACAGCTCGATGGGACAAAGTCGGAGGGCCCGGACAATCTCCATCCGAGGATATTAAAGGAACTGGCGCGTGAAATTGCGAGCCCGTTAGCGAAAATTTTTAAGCAATCGGTAAACTCGGGGGTTGTGCCGTATGATTGGAGGATTGCTAATGTAGTTCCTATTTTTAAGAAAGGGAATAAAAGTGATCCGGGTAATTATAGGCCTGTTAGCTTGACGTCTGTAGTATGCAAGGTCTTGGAAAAAATTTTAAGGGAGAAAGTAGTCAAGGACATAGAGGTCAATGGTAATTGGGACGAATTGCAACACGGATTTAGTAAAGGTAGATCGTGCCAAACCAATCTGATCTCCTTCTTTGAGAAGGTGACTGATTACTTAGATAAAGGAAATGCGGTAGATATAATTTACCTAGATTTCAGTAAGGCGTTCGACACGGTTCCGCACGGGGAACTGTTAGTCAAATTGGAAAAGATGGGCATGAATATGAAAGTTGTAAGTTGGATAAGGAACTGGTTAAAGGGGAGACTCCAGAGGGTCGTATTGAAAGGTGAATTGTCAGGCTGGAAGGAGGTCACTAGTGGAGTCCCTCAAGGATCGGTTTTGGGACCGATCTTATTTAACCTTTTTATTACTGACCTTGGCACAAAGAGCGGGAATGTGCTAATAAAGTTTGCGGATGACACGAAGCTGGGGGGTATTGCTAACACGGAGAAGGACAGGGATACTATTCAGGAAGATCTGAACCACCTTGTAAACTGGAGTAATAGAAATAGGATGAAATACAATAGTGAAAAGTGCAAGGTTATGCATTTAGGAACTAATAATAAGAATTTTGGATATACGTTGGGGGCGCATCAGTTGGAAGCGACAGAGGAGGAGAAGGACCTCGGGGTGCTGGTTGATAGCAGGATGACTATGAGTCGCCAATGTGATACGGCTGTTAAAAAAGCAAATGCGATTTTGGGATGCATCAGGCGGGGTATTTCCTGCAAGGATAAGGAGGTGTTAGTACCGTTATACAAGGCGTTGGTGAGACCCCATCTGGAATACTGTGTGCAGTTCTGGTGTCCCATGTTCAAGAAGGATGAATTCAAACTGGAACAGGTTCAGAGACGGGCTACAAGGATGATCCGAGGAATGGAAAAACTGCCTTATGAAAGGAGACTCAAAGAGCTTGGCTTGTTTAGCCTGGCCAAAAGAAGGCTGCGGGGGGATATGCTTGCTCTATATAAATATATCAGGGGGGTTAACGTTAGGGAGGGAGAGGAATTATTTAAGTTTAGTACTAATGTAGGCACGAGGACGAATGGGTATAAACTGGATATTAGGAAGTTTAGACTTGAAATTAGACGAAGGTTTCTAACCATTAGGGGAGTGAAGTTCTGGAACAGCCTTCCGAGGGAAGTAGTGGGGGCAAAAGACTTTCCTGGCTTTAAGACAAAGCTTGATAAGTATATGGAGGGGATGTTATGATAGGATTGTTAATTTGGGCAATTGATCTTGGATTACCACCAGATAGGTCTGCTCAATGATCTGCGGGGAGATGTTGGATGGCATGGGAACTGAGTTACTGCAGAGAATTCCTTCTTGGGTGCTGGCTGGTGACTCTTGCCCACATGCTCAGGGTTTAGCTGATCGCCATATCTGGGGTCGGGAAGGAATTTTCCTCCAGGGCGGATTGGCAGGGGCCCTGGAGGTTTTTCGCCTTCCCCTGCAGCGTGGGGCACGGGTCGCTTGCTGGTGGTTTCTCTGCAGCTTGAGGTCTTCAAACCGGTTTTGAAGATTTCAATAACTCGATCCTGGGATAGGGGTTGTTATAAAACTGGATGGGTGGGGTTCTGTGGCCTGCCTTGTGCAGGAGGTCAGACTAGATGATCAGATTGGTCCCTTCTGACCTATGAGTCTATGAGTCTATGAGATATATATTGTCATCAAATTTGGAATAGTTGTGTATAAGTATAAAGGCACAGAGCTCAGCAGCCAGTTGTGCTGTGGCATCATCAGGGATAGTGTTCCTGACAGCTTGTATTCCATCTGTGTGTGGGATGTTTGTGTAGAGAGCCTCTACATCCATGGTGGCTAGGATGGTGTTTTCTGGGAGGTGACCAATGCATTGTAGTTTCCTCAGGAAATCAGTGGTGTCACGGAGATAGCTGGGAGTGCTGGTGGGATAGGGTCTAAGTAAACTACATGCATCTGAGGAAGTGGGTATTCATCCACGAAAGCTCATGCTCCAAAACGTCTGTTAGTCTATAAGGTGCCACAGGATTCTTTGCTGCTTTTACAAATTATTCATGTCAATCAGCTGGAGTTCCCCAGTCAGACAGAGAGATTGGACAATTTGTGCCAAATGATTGTCATCACTGGAACTTCAAAGGAGTCACAGAAGCCTCTTGCCACCATCTCCAAGGGTGTGGGTTAAGGCCTTTGACTGTGTATTTTGGGGTTAGCTCTTTTACATGCTTGCTCAATTCAGATTTGGTCATCAGATTATCTGATGGATTAAACTACTTTATATGAAACCGTCTTCTATGGTCGTTACCAATGGCACTATTTCAGAACAATTCCCACTCACAGGGATGTGAGACAGAGTTGCTCCCTCTTGCCTCTGGTGTTTGACCTAGGCTTAGAACCTTTTAGGTATTGCTATCCATAAAAATCAACATACATATAAGCATCAAGATAGGCCAAATGGAGCACAAATTAATGCTTTATTCTGAGGACACTCTTGTTTTTGTGTCTAAACCTGAAGATTCTGGTAAATCTAAGAACTAATGCATTTGGACACCTCTCCGTTATAAAAACAATTGGGAAAAGTAAAATATTCTGGGCATAAGCAAACATGGTCAGAGGGCAATCTCTGGTTATTAGAATTTTAGGTGGCAACCCAAATAAATGAAATATTTAGTTATACTCATTCCCAATTGATTAGAGACTCTGGTAATAATTAATCTAGAGACTCTGGTAATAATTAATCTAATCCATTTTAGCCCAGAGATTAAGAGAGTGGCCAGATGGAGAGCCTTTACCTTAGTCTTTGGACAAATTCATATTATCAAAATGATTATGCTTCCCAGAATACAGTACATGCTGAGAGGTCTCCAAGTTACTATTCCTCTGTTTTGTTTTAGTAAAATTTAGTAAAATGTTTAAAAATATTTCCCTGGGAATGGGTAGGTGGGTGGGGAAGCCAAGACTGGCTTTGTAGAAATTGCAATGCCCAATCACACTTGGAGGCATATGCTTCCCCAACTAGCAGGATTATCATACAACCTTTATCCTTAGCAAGTGTAGGGGACCCCAGAAGATATTGTCACGGTCTAGCTAGGGCCTGTGCTTTCTCAAGGAAAGGTTATTAGCAGACATAAGTTGCAAGCAGCTGCTGCTTATAACCGGTTAGAACTGCCCTGTGTGGGAAGCCCCGGTGTTTTGGGGAACTGCAGAAGGTCCCTGGCCCGAGGCCAGGGAAGGCGGCCATTGCTGTTAAAAAGTCCCCCATTGCATATGTAGAGGCTGCTTTGCATGCTATTAGCATGATACTATAATTGCTGTGGGCTGGGGCTTGCGCGTTGGACTTCACACTTGACCGAGCTTTTCGGGCGTTGGACTCCCTAAGCCAGTGGCAGCAACGTGTGAAGACCCCGTTGCGGGTGTGTCACTTAACCTTCATTAAAGCCAATTAACTCACCTGTGTGTGTGGGCCTCGTCCTTGCAGAGCACCCAGGCCAGTAACAGCAAGGCATCTCTGTGGCTCCAGAACAGAACAGACTCCTCCCTCTCTGCTGGTGGAATGAAAGTTGGTCTATCTCTTTCTGCTTGCAGGAATACTGGGTTCCCACCTCTTACCATTTTGATCATAAAATGTCCCTATAATAGTGGCTCAAAGACAAACATGGGCCACTTTGTCTAGAAAATTTAAATTCCATCCCTTCTTATACACTGATGCTGTACTTTGGGGAAGCACATTTATGAAAATCAACAAGATACCATTAATGTGGAGAAGTGGATGGCTAAGGCAATAATTTGGGTCTCTTAATTGATTTCAGATGATCAGTTTCTGTCCTTCCAAGCCCTGCAGCAATGATAATTCTACCTTGTCTAGCTGCATGGCATTATCTGCAGTTTAAGCATCTCTTGAAGGACATATTTGATTCTGATGCACAGGGAGCAACAGAGAGTCCAGAATTATTGTTGATGTGGAGAGAGCTCCATATCTGAAGCTGTTAAGGCTTCTGTGTCTCAAAGGCCTCCCCTGTTTGCACCAAGCTTGGAAGAAAGATTTGTGTATATCCTGGAACCCTAGCCAATGGGGAAGTGTCTTGCAAAACATTAGAAACAATTCTGTTGATCTACAATTAAGGATGATCCAGCAAAAAAGAAAAATCTTGTTCACACTTGCCAAAACAGACTGCTCCTGGAGGTATGGGTTGCCTGGAGCCATACTAACTCACATGTTTTAAGATCATCCCAGGAAACAATCTTTTGGCTAGTAAAAGACAGGAGGACTACTATAATCATGGATACCTCCTTAAAAATTATTTCTCAGAACTGTGTTTTGGGATATGTCCCATCATCTTGGAATCTCGCCAACTCACAGAGTGTAGTGCTTGTAGCCAAGTGACTCATATTGCTTAGATGGAAGAGCAAATTGCCTTTGGGGATAGAAGCTCAGCTGAGCACTTGGCTAAGCTAGAAGGTAAAGAGTGGGTAACATTTTGGAGAAGGGGGACCTCAGACAAATTTGAAAAATTTAGTCTACCATTTTAGAAACCTTTGATTAATTCTTAGCAGATGGAAACTGTGATGTCACTCTCCTTTCCCCTTCCTTCCTTTCTTTCCCTTTCCATTCTTTTACTTTTTTGTCCTTTATCCTTTTTTCTGTTCTTCCCTTATTTTTGAAAAGAAAAAAATCAATAAAAAATAGAGAAGTTTGGAAAATAGTGAAAGCCGGAGACAGAATATTTGATTAATGGCAACACGCACAAACCACTTCATTTGGATGATGTGCATCCTAGGATGTTCAGGTGTGAACTAAGCATATTACCAAGCATCTGACCATTATTTTTTACAAGATTTGTGATAAAAGGATTGGGATAAAAGCAAAAATGACAGTCTGGGAAATAAGAATGATCCAGGCAATTACCATCCAGTAAATCTACTTCAAGCCCTACTAAAATAATGAAACAGATATAAAGAGGTGAAGGCCTACTGTGACTGAACTACGAGTAGTAAGCAGCAGGGATGTATAAAGAATAGTTTTTGTTGGTAGAATTATCAGGTTAGTTGAGAAATGGAAAGCAGTTGGTGTTAATATGCAAGACCAAATTCAGCCTGGTGTAAGTAGGTGTACCTCCCATTGAGATCAATAGGAATTACATTTGTTACCTCAGAGCTGAATTTGGCTCATGAATCTTAGCAAGGCATTTGATAGACTTTTATGAATTCTTGCTCACCAAATAAATTCAGATTGGCTTTGACATGAGCTGTGTCTGATGGAGTGAAACAAAAGGTACACAGCAACATACTGTACTGGATTGGGAAAAGGTGCAATGTAGTCAAGTGTGAAAGGGCTTAGTGCATTTGTCTTTTTTAGTAGCTTGATGGCAGGAGGAGTAAATTGCGTGTTAATCACACTTACAGATTATACTAACTAGGGAGCTTTTGTCATCTACATGAAGACAGAGAATTAATAATCTGCAACCTAGAGATGTCAGCAATATACCACAATCCTGCACTGCATTGCTCATTGAGTCAGTAGGGCTATGTGGGAAAAGGGATCTGCCCATGTGAAATGTATTGCAGGATCAGAACCATTGATAAGAAATATGACCATAAGCTTCAGTTTGGAAAAAAGCTGTGGAAAATAATCAGAAACCGAGATAATGAGAGGGGAAAACCTTGAAGTCAGTACAGCTGGAAGGGGAGGGTCATACAGGTCCTTGTTCAAGTGCTCTGCCTTTCTGTTCTGATTCCTGCTGTGTGGTGGGGCCTGCACTAGTTGTGCAGGCATTTTGGGTTCTTACCACGAGATCTTTTTAGGAGTCAGGATCCAGGCCACTCACATTCTTATTTCCTGGGGAGCTGCTTGGCTCTTAGACTGCTGCTGGCAATACACTAGTGAGAGCAAAAAGCAGAGGAGAACAACTGTGTAAAGACTAAGGGAGTTCTAAAAGGTACAAAGTGGGGACCAGGAGATATTTTCAGGGGAGCGAGGGAGGAGCAGATCAAAGACTGTTTAAACTAAAGGGCCACTGGCTCTACTTTGCTTAGGTCAGATTTCACTGAAATTAACACTGCTCGAATTGTACAACATCATTTTAAGGCATGTGCCTTTGCCAAATACCTGAATCTAACATAATGGTTCAAAATGTTATTTGTGGCTTTACCCAGGTATGCAATTCTGTAAGGAAGCTGCAGGCTATGTCTTCAAGAAGGCTCCCTGTGGGGACAGCCCACTGTAAAGCTAAAGGAAATGATGATCACAAAGCTTCACCCAAACTCCCCTGGAAGGGGAATGAGTTCCCTTCAGCTGTCTCTCACTGTACAACTCTTCAAAGGGAATCCTTTGAAGTTTAGGTTAAGCCTTTGAAATGACCAAATATGCAGAAGGAAATTAAAAGATTGAACTTTATGACGTACGCTGTAATATGGATTCGGTTGTCAGAATGGATGGCATATAAGATAAGGAGAGTGCAATGGATGCTCTGGGAATAAAGGGCAGGAAACAAGACTTTGAGCAAGGGGATCTGGCTTCCATTTTCCATTATGCCACTGACTTCCTCTGTGAATGGCAAGTCATTTAACCTTTCTGTACTGCAGTTTCCCAATCATAAAACAGGAATAATACCTATTCAGAAAACAACTGAGATTATGGTTCAGCATGTGGACACCTGCACCCCAACAAAAGGATTAGGGAGCTGCACAGAGATCTATAAGAGTGAGAACAGTTTCACAAGGGAAGTGTTAGAGGCCCAATATCTGGAAACATTTATGACTAGACCATCTGAAGCACTTGAAAATATACCGTATAGAATTCTATACTGGCACAGGACCCAACAGGTCCTTTCCTGGCCCTCTGTATCTAGTAGTGACAACTTTCATTGCAGAAGAACTGGGTGAACTCAACAATATTCTGTGAGTATTTGCTCATATTTTTAAATGAAGTTGTTTCTGCCGTGTTCACATCAGTTCTTGAAAACCTCCAGTGATGGGGATTCCACAGCATCTCAAGGTAACTGGTTCAAGGATTTAACTATCCTTAATATTAGAAATGTTTTCCTAATATCTAACCTAAATCTCCCTTTCAAGAACAGGTTAAACAAACACATGCCAGGGATGGTCTATATTTAATCTTGCTTCTTGCATGAGGTCCCTTCCAGCCCAACACTTCTATGATTCGACTAATGAAAAACAAATTTTAAATAGACACATATGAGTGTTGACACTGGAAGTTCTTGCATGCTTCTCTGATTATAAACTTTAACTCAAATAGTAAATATTGAATACATTAGAGAGAACCATTTGTGATCAATCTATCTAGTTAAAAAGAAAAAGTAAGTAATTTCAAATAATAAATAAATGTGGGCCAGGTTCTGCTCTTAGCAGTGTTGTTCCAGATTTACTGAAATCATTAACTGGAGGAGGAAAGAAGAAACAAAATATTGTTTTCCCCCATGATTCATAATGTTTTCATTCAGTATTTTTGCTGTGTCAAGTTAATCCTGAAACCCATATACTGATCAGTTCCAATAAAGAACTGTTGACTTGTGACAGATACAATGCTCACATTATGTGAATTGCAACCCAATACTGTCAAGGGAATTGTTTTTAAAATATTTTTTCCAGATATGCCATGTCATCATAGTAATTTTGAAGATGAGCACAGCTAAATGTGCAAGGAAAAGAGATTTTTCTCATTTCCAGGATTACAGCATTTGGTTTTTAACAAGAACTTCAGAATTAATCTTTGTATGCCTTCTTATCATCTTTTTCTCCACTGAGCTTTTTAAACATAAATGCCCTGAAGCAATATACCAGTAAACTTGAAACACTGGAAGCAGATAACATGACAGCCAAATAGTTCTCTTTACTGCCACCTATTGCAAACAAAACAAAACACCTCTTTCTCCACCCACCCCCAAATGCTACTACGCTACAATATCCTAACCAAGCGTGTGAAATGTCTGCTACTTCTTTCCTTTCCAGTAAAGACATCATTTCAGTTATCATACAATAAAATATCAAAGAATCACTTAAAACCCCAATTTCAATATTTTAATACAGAGAGGCTTAGCTCCTTGAGAGGCAGGCACTGTTGGTATCACTGCAATCAGATTGGATATTTTCGTAACAGGTGGATGTATATCTGCCTATACACTAATAGAAGCATGCATATAAGGTGCAATGTACATTTCTTTGCAAGAACTGGGACTGGATCGTTCAAAGGACTGAAAATAGGATGTGGAGTGTGTCTCACTTCTAAATAAATAGTCACTGGTTAAGAAACAAAAAAATGGAAAATAGGTGAGAGTTTGACAAATGAAATAGGATAGGATAAAAAAAAACAAATAAATAGGAATATATTCAGCAGAGGGCTGATCCAATACCCATTGAAGTCAATGCGAGGTTTTTCAATGATAGTCATAGATTCAAAGGCCAGAAAGGACCACAGTGATCATATAGTCTGACCTCCTGTATAACATATGCCATAGAACTCCAAAATATTTCATAAAGCATATATTTTAGAAAAAAAATCCAGTCTTCATTTAACTATTGCCAGTGATGAAGCATTCACCACAACTCTAGGTAAGTTGTTCCAATGATTAATTGCTTTCACTGTTACAAATATACACCTTATTTCCACTCTGAATTTGCCTAGCTATATATTCACTTTTGAAAATGTCAATAGGCATCCATCAGGCTCTGTATTACTAGCAAACCAAGGAGGGTCAAAGACTAAAAAAGGCCAATAGGCTAAGGTTAATAAAAACACAAAGAGAAATAAAAGTTTTTGCTAAAATTATTCACTATTATTACTCCCAAGCTCCACTGCACCTGTAGCGAAAAAGACGGAGTGGAGACAAAGTTCCAGGGTGAAATCCTGGCTGCTTTGAAATCAATGACAAAACTCCCATTCGCTTTCAGTGGGACCAGGAAATTGCTGAATACACCAGCAGCTGTTGGAATCATTTCTACACTACTGCTCCCATTTTTTCTACCACTGGTGGAGCTTAGTTAGTGGTATAAGAGTGATATTAGTTTAGATGAAATAAATGGTCCAAAGAGTTGAAGTTGTTAATGTAACCCTGTCCAACAACGTTCATGGTTTGGTATATAGACACAGCCTGCTTAGTACCATGGCAAACACACCATTAAAAATCTTGGTCACCTTTTATTTAAGATACAGAAAAAGAAGGAAAAAAGAGTTAAAGCAACTGAAATGTGAAGTATTAAGTCAGGCCTTCATTTTAACAACATCCCTTGTTCCTTTTTTCTTCAGCTGGAGAGAGTTTTTAGCAGTAACTGCCACTTAGCTGACAGGCTCCAGATGGTATTAAAGATGGTGATAATGCTTTTTAGAGAAAAGAGAAGAAGTTAGTTGAGATGGGCTGGAGCTGTCATGGCTGTTGCTGCTAAAATCCAATCCTATCTCCTAAAGACAAGACAAAACAAACACACACAAACGGGGAAAGAAAAGACAGACAGAAAATGCGGCTTCTGTCTCTAGGGGTACATCTACACTATAGAATTATTCCAATTTTACATAAACCAGTTTTGTAAAACAGATTGTATAAAGTTGAGTGCACGCGGCTACACAAAGCACCATAATTTGGTGGTGTGCGTCCATGTACCGAGGCTAGCGTCGATTTCTGGAGCGTTGCACTGTGGGTAGCTATCCCATAGCTATCCCATAGTTCCCGCAGTTACCCCCGCCCATTGGAATTCTGGATTGAGATCCCAATGCATGATGGTGCAAAAACAGTGTCGTGCGTGATTCTGGGTAAATGTTGTCACTCATTCCTTCCTCCGTGAAAGCAACGGCAGACAATCATTTCGCGCCCTTTTTCCCTGGATTGCACTGGCAGATGCCATAGCATGGCAACCATGGAGCCCGTTTTGCCTTTTGTCACTGTCACCGTATGTGTACTGGATGACGCTGACAGAGGCGGTACTGCAGTGCTACACAGCAGCATTCATTTGCCTTTGCAAGGTAGCAGAGACGGTTACCAGTCGTTCTGTACCATCTGCTGTGCCATTGTAAATTGACAATGAGATGATGGTTATCAGTCATTCTGTACCGTCTGCTGCTGTCATGGGTGCTTCTGGCTGACCTTCGTTGAGGTCAGCCGGGAGTGCAAAGACAAAAATGGGAATGACCTCCCAGGTCATTCCCTTCTTTATGTTGTATCTAAAAATAGTCAGTCCTGTCTCGAATATGGGGCAAGTGTACTAGAGAACCAGTGTATCAGAGAACCAGAGAGCACAGCTGCTCCATGTCAGATCCCACAGAAATGATGAGCTGCGTGCCATTCACGGGGGGTGCCCCTGCAACAACCCCACCCGTTGATTCCCTTCTCCTCCAACCTTTCTGGACTACTGTGGCAGTGTCCCCCATTTGTGTGATGAAGTAATAAAGAACGCAGGAATAAGAAACACTGACTTTTTAGTGAGATAAAATGAGGGGGAGGCAGCCTCCAGCTGCTATGATAGTCCAGGCAGTACAGAATCTTTTCTTTAGACATGAAAGGGGGGGGAACTGATGGAACTCAGCCCCCAGTTACTATGATGAGGACGGTTACCAGCTGTTCTGTACCATCTACCGGGAATGACTGGGAGTCATTCCTATTTTTACCCAGGCACCCCTGGCCGACCTCACCTGAGGCCAGCCAGGAGCACTCACGGGCTGATGATGACGATGGATAGCAGTCATATTGTACCGTCTGCCACCGGGGAGGGGAGGGGAGGGGAGGGGAGAGGATGCTGCTATTCATTGCCGCACCACCGTGTCTACCAGCAGCATGCAGTAGACATAGGGTGACACATAAAAAAGTCAAGAAATTATTTTTTTCCCTTTTCTTTCATGCGGGGGCAGGGGGTTAAATTGACGACATATACCCTGAAACACCTCAGACAATGTGTTTGACCCTACAGGCATTGGGAGCTCAGCCAAGAATGGAAATGCTTTTCGGAGACTGCAGGGACTGTGGGATAGCTGGAGTCCTCAGTAACCCCTCCCTCCCTCCATGAGCGTCCATTTGATTCTTTGGCTTTCCATTATGCTTGTCACACAGCACTGTGCTGTGGCCTCTGTCTGTCATAGCCTGGAGATTTTTTCAAATGCTTTCTCATTTCGTCTTCTGTAACGGAGATGTGATAGAACAGATTTGTCTCCCCATACAGCGATCAGATCCAGTATCTCCCATACGGTCCATGCTGCAGCTCTTTTTGGATTTGGGACTGCATCGCCACCCGTGCTGATCAGAGGTCCACGCTGGGCAAACAGGAAATATAATTCAAAAGTTCGCGGGGCTTTTCCTGTTTACCTGGCCAGTGCATCCGAGTTCGGATTGCTGTCCAGAGCAGTCACAATGGTGCACTTTGGGATACAGCCTGGAGGCCAATACCGTCGATTTGCGGCCACACTAACCCTAATCCGATATGGTAATACCGATTTCAGCGCTACTCCTCTCTTCGGGGAGGAGTACAGAAACCGGTTTAAAGAGCCCTTTATATTGATATAAAGGGCCTCGTTGTTTGGACGGGTGCAGCGTTAAATTGGTTTAACGCTGCTAAAATCGGTTTAAACGCGTAGTGTAGACCAGGCCTAGTACTGACTCTCACGTGCAGCCTTACTGCTAGAAAAACACAGGCACAGCACACGATATTAGTAGCCACTATTAGACCTGACAAACTTGTACCAGCATTGGGCCGCTTAGGGCGTTATTTTTGGTGGCCTCTCTGATGACAGCCTTACAGTAGTGTGCAAAATACATAGTCATAGACTCATAGACTCTAGGACTGGAAGGGACCTTGAGAGGTCATCGAGTCCAGTCCCCTGCCCTCATGGCAGGACCAAATACTGTCTAGACCATCCCTAATAGACATTTATCTAACCTACTCTTAAATATCTCCAGAGATGGAGATTCCACAACTTCCCTAGGCAATCTATTCCAGTGTTTAACTACCCTGACAGTTGGGAACTTTTTCCTAATGTCCAACCTAAATCTCCCTTGCTGCAGTTTAAGCCCATTGCTTCTTGTTCTATCATTGGAGGCTAAGGTGAACAAGTTTTCTCCCTCCTCCTGATGACACCCTTTTAGATACCTGAAAACTGCTATCATGTCCCCTCTCAGTCTTCTCTTTTCCAAACTAAACAAACCCAATTCCTTCAGCCTTCCTTCATAGGTCATGTTCTCAAGACCTTTAATCATTCTTGTTGCTCTTCTCTGGACCCTCTCCAATTTCTCCACATCTTTCTTGAAATGCGGTGCCCAGAACTGGACACAATACTCCAGTTGAGGCCTAACCAGCGCAGAGTAAAGCGGAAGAATGACTTCTCGTGTCTTGTTTACAACACACCTGTTAATGCATCCCAGAATCACGTTTGCTTTTTTTGCAACAGTATCACACTGTTGACTCATATTAAGCTTGTGGTCCACTCTGACCCCTAGATCTCTTTCTGCCATACTCCTTCCTAGACAGTCTCTTCCCATTCTGTATGTGTGAAACTGATTGTTCCTTCCTAAGTGGAGCACTTTGCATTTATCTTTATTGAACTTCATCCTGTTTACCTCAGACCATTTCTCCAATTTGTCCAGATCGTTTTGAATTTTGACCCTGTCCTCCAAAGCAGTTGCAATCCCTCCCAGTTTGGTATCGTCCGCAAACTTAATAAGCGTACTTTCTATGCCAACATCTAAATCGTTGATGAAGATATTGAACAGAGCCGGTCCCAAAACAGACCCCTGCGGGGCCCCACTTGTTATACCTTTCCAGCAGGATTGGGAGCCATTAATATCTACTCTCTGAGTACAGTTATCCAGCCAGTTATGCACCCACCTTATAGTAGCCCCATCTAAATTGTACTTTCCTAGTTTATCTATAAGAATATCATGTGAGACCACATCAAATGCCTTACTAAAGTCTAGGTATATCACATCCACTGCTTCTCCCTTATCCACAAGGCTTATTATCCTATCAAAGAATGTTATCAGATTAGTTTGACATGATTTGTTCTTTACAAATCCATGCTGGCTATTCCCTATCACCTTAACACCTTCCAAGTGTTTGCAGATGATTTCTTTAATTATCTGCTCCATTATCTTCCCTGGCACAGAAGTTAAACTAACTGGTCTGTAGTTTCCTGGGTTGTTTTTATTTCCCTTTTTATAGATGGGCACTATATTTGCCCCCTTTCAGTCTTCTGGAATTTCCCCCGTCTCCCATGATTTCCCAAAGATAATAGCTAGAGGCTCAGATACCTCCTCTATTAACTCCTTGAGTATTCTAGGATGCATTTCATCAGGCCCTGGTGACTTGCAGGCATCTAACTTTTCTAAGTGATTTTTTACTTGCTCTTTTTTTATTTTATCTTCTAAACCTACCCTCTTCCCGTAAGCATTCACTATATTAGACATTCCTTCAGACTTCTCAGTGAAGACCGAAACAAAGAAGTCATTAAGCATCTCTGCCATTTCCAAGTCTCCCGTTACTGTTTCCCCCTCCTCACTGAGCAGTGGGCCTACCCTGTCCTTGGTCTTCCTCTTGCTTCTAATGTATTGATAAAAAGTCTTCTTGTTTCCCTTTATTCCCATAGCTAGTTTGAGCTCATTTTGTGCCTTTGCCTTTCTAATCTTGCCTCTGCATTCCTGTGTTATTTGCCTATATTCGTCCTTTGTGATCTGACCTAGTTTCCATTTTTTATATGACGCCTTTTTATTTTGTAAGTCACGCAAGATCTCGTGGTTAAGCCAAGGTGGTCTTTTGCCACATTTTCTATTTTTCCTAACCATCGGAATAGCTTGCTTTTGGGCCCTTAATAGCATCCCTTTGAAAAACTGCCAACTCTCCTCAGTTGTTTTTCCCCTCAGTCTTGATTCCCATGGGACCTTACCTATCAGCTCTCTGAGCTTACCAAAATCCGCCTTCCTGAAATCCATTGTCTCTATTTTGCTGTACTCCCTTCTACCCTTCCTTAGAATTGCAAACTCTATGATTTCATGATCACTTTCACCCAAGCTTCCTTCTACTTTCAAATTCTCAACGAGTTCCTCCCTATTTGTTAAAATCAAGTTGAGAACAGCTCCCCCCCAGTAGCTTTTTCAGCTTTCTGAAATAAAAAGTTGTCTGCAATGCAGTCCAGGAACTTATTGGATAGTCTGTTCCCTGCGGTGTTATTTTCCCAACATATATCTGGATAGTTGAAGTCCCCCATCACCACCAAATCTTGGGCTTTGGATGATTTTGTTATTTGTTTGAAAAAAGCCTCATCCACCTCTTCCATCTGATTAGGTGGCCTGTAATAGACTCCCAGCACGACATCACCTGTGTTTTTTACCCCTTTTAGCCTAACCCAGAGACTCTCAACACTTCCATCTCCTAGGTCCATCTCCACCTCAGTCCAAGTCTTGGCCAAGTAAGCCACACTCTTAAATAGAAGGCAAAAAGAGAGAGAGAGTGAGAGAAAAGAAATCAGGTGGGGAAGTAAGCACCACTAGGAGCCTGCACCCCTGACCCCCTGCCCCAGCCCTGATCCCCCTCCCGCCCTCTGAACCCCTCGGTCCCAGCCTGGAGCACCCTCCTGCACCCTAAACTCCTCATCCTCAGCCCCACCCCAGAGTCTGCACCTCCAGCTGGAGTCCTCACACCCCCTCCCACACTCCAAACCCCTCAATCTCAGCCCAGAGCCCCCTCCTGCACCCCAAACCACTCAGTCCCAGCCTCACATGAGTCTGCAACCCAAGACAGAGCCCCCCCCACCTCAACCCACTGCCCCAGAGCTCCCTCCTGACCCCAAATCCCTCATCCCTGGCCCCACATCAGAGCCTGTACCCCCCAGACAGATCCCACAACCTCCTGCCCCAACCCTCTGCCCCAGCCCAGAGCTCCCTCCTGAATCCTGAAACCTTTATTGCTGGTCCCACCCCGGAACCCGCATCCTCAGCCAAGAGCCCCTACCTCCTCCCACATCCCAACATCCTGCCTCAGCCAGGAGCCCCCTCCCATACTCCAAACCCCTCAGCTCCACTCCCCTAGCCTGGAGCCCCCTCCTGCACCCCAAACCCCTCATTTCTGGCCCCACCCCAGAGCCTGCATCCCCAGGCCCTGAGCCAGCCCAGTGAAAGTGAGTGAGGGTATGGGTGAGGGTGTGGAGAGCAAGAGACAGATGGAGGGGGGGATGGAGTGAGCAGGGGTGGGGCCTTGGAGAAGGGATGGGGCAGAGGGTGGGGCAAGAGTGTTCAGTTTTGCACCAGTAGAAAGTTGGCAACTGTATTGCAGAGAGAGAGAGTTGGTCTCCAAGGGTATGCCTAACCTGCAGTTAAAACCTGCAGCTGGTGAAAGAGCTGTTTAATTCTGGGCTTGGGGCTGGAGCGCAGGCTTTGGGACCCAGCAAGGTGGGAGGGACCCAGACCTTGGGCTGCAGTCTGATTCAGAATGTCCACACTACAGTTAAACAGCCCCCTTAGCCCAAGCCTGAGTCAACTGGCACAGGCCAGGCGTGGGTTTTTAATTGCAGTGTAGACATACCCCAAGGTAACCATGCTGCATGCAGGATTTTAAAAATCACAGCCGAGACCTTGTTCTGGACTCTGTGTTAAATGAAGAATCTTTGCAGAGAGTGGTATATAAGAGTAAAGCATGTCCAGTGACCTATGTTGTCGGGTAGGCAGGTTGCTGCATTGAGAACTACAGGAGCTAGTTAATTTGATCCCGTTCTTCAGTTACATAGCTAGCTTGTCCTTTGCATTTTGTTCTGTGGTCACATTCATGGTTTTTTTGAATTCTTGGAAAAATAACACTCAACTTTTGCTCCATCTTTTTTTTTTTTTGAGTTCATGTTCAGCACTCAGTGTGTAATACCAGCTTCCTCAGAAATGAAAAAGCTCAAACAAGTGGGAATGATTGTTTAAGAGGGGATCACAACCTCAAATGAATGAGGTTACAATCAGTTCTGCACAGGAAGACCCCCATTGGTCTTAACCAGAAGGGGACTCCCCAGTAATTTGAAGTTGAATATACTGGTCTAGGCTAGCTGCGGTCTTCTGAGCTAACCTATATACCTCTACCCCGATATAACCCGACCTGATGTAAAGCTGCTCTTAACAGGGTGTTAAAGGGGTCAGGCCAGGCCAAGGTTGAGGGGTTCAATAAGGGGCAGAGGGTCTCGGGGGCGGTCAGGGGCTCCCCCCCCAGGGTCTGGGGAGCAGAAGCTGTGGGAGGGCACTTTTGGGGGCCCCGCAGTCCCAGGGGATTAGCGGGGGGACGGGAGCAGCCCGCTCTGCTTCCCTCGCCCCGACCCCAGCCGTGTCGCTCGGGGGAGGGGTTTGGGGGAAGGGATTCCCCCCGGCGCTCACCAGCAGCAGCGGAAATGGAGCAGCCCAGCCCCAGGCCGCTCCACTCCGCTGGATCCCAGCTGTAGTGCTCCGCTTCCTGCCGCAGGTGAGTGCAGGGGACGTCCTTTCCCCAACCTCCCCACACTCACCTGGGCAGGAAGTGGAGCAGCCCAGCCCCAGCCATGGTGCTCCATTTCCTGCCACAGGTGAGTGCAGGACCTTTCCCCAGCCGCCCCCCAGTGACACAGCTGGGCCTGGGGCTGCGTCGCTCCACTTCCCGCCACAAGTGAGGGGGCGGGGGACGGGATCCTTTCCCCAACCTCTCCACACTCACTCTCAGTAGGAAGCGGAGCGCTGTGGCTGGGAGCTGGCAGAGTGGAGCAGACTGGGGCCAGGCTGCTCCGCTTCCCACCGCTGCGGGTGAGTGCCTGTCAGGGGGCGGGGGAGGATGGATAGGGGTTGGAGCAGTCAGGAAAAGGGGGCTGAGTAGAGAGTGGGGTCCTGGGGGTCCTAGGGACAGATGTCTCTGGAGGGGGTGGTCAGGGGACAAGGAATGGGGGGGAGGCAAAGCAAGTTTGATATAATGCAGTGAGATTTTTTGTCTCCTGAGGACTGCATTATATTGGGGTAGAGGTGTACCTCCTTGGGTCCAGTTTGCCCAGGAAGACAATGTCACATGAAAAGCCAAATCAGAAATAAAGCTGGCAGGAAAAAATACTGAAATGATAAATTATGAAGATTGAAAATAAATATTTAGAAGCTTGAAACTCCAAAAATATCTTTTTCTTTTTAAAAAAACAAAAACAATAAACTTTTCTCTCTCCTACCTCAGCCCTTTGATTTTATACATGATATCCAAAGAGGGGCTTAAATCTATCACAGTTCTAAACAATACCCTCCTTTTAAGCAATCCTCAATTTACATTTTAATTTAAGTGCAGGGCTACTAGTGCACAAAACCAAAGAGCAACTGAAAAGAATTCTAATAATTCAACCAATCTCTCTGTCTTAAGCAGTGTTGTACAGAAGAAACTTGAAGTTATACAGCAAATATTATAAATCAAAACGCTGAACACTTCTGAAATGAACTCAAAGATGGTTTGCAAGTGCTGGGTCAATATTTAAACCTCCTTCTGCAGTGCCCTGTGTTGGGACAGAGCTTATGGCCACAGCTGGAGAGCAGCTTGGGCAGGAGCCAAAAGATGTCCTCTTATTTTCAGAGAAGTAGAAGTTTCATTCATTTCCACCTGTTCCCTGTAAAGCTGGATTGGTTGAAGTTCCCTTTGACATTTTACAAGAACAAGCAGCATATCAAACAAACAAAATCAGGGAACATCTTTAAATCATTCAGAAAGACCACTCAGGAAATATTAAAAGCGGGGAGGGGAACTGGCAGGGGTGAAGGATTGCCTGGTGACAATATCTGTGCAAATACACATACAGTACCCCATACAAAAGGCAAGATAACACTGTTAAAACTTTGCAGGTAGATCCTCAGCTGCTGTAAATTAGCATAGCTCCATTGACTTTAACTTAACTATACTGCTATACATCAGCTGAAGATCTGCTCCAATCTTTATACAGCATTTTCAAAGTGCTCTATGGACATTGGGTAACATTTTTGAAAGCACCAAAGTGACTTCAGAGCCTAAGTCAGATTTTCAATTTGATGGGGCTTCGGCTGGTCTACGCACTGTTGTTATATTGGTATGATGTTATCTGTTACACACTTTATATTTTAATTATATAAACTATAAACTATTGCAACAACACATCATCAGTAGGGTAAAACTAACCTGTCTCACGACGGTCTAATCCCAGCTCACATTCCCTATTAGTGGGCGAACAAACCAATGCTTGGTGAATTCTGCTTCACAATGATAGGAAGAGCCAGCATTGAAGGATCAAAATATATCATGGGCCTAGTTGTGCTTGTATCAAGGTGCCTTGTATACCAGTATAGTTTATTCCTCTTTCTTCTCTGGGAATAAAGCTTCCACCAGTATAAGCATATTTAAACTGATTTAACTGCATCCACAATGGGGTGGGAGTGGTTTGTACCTCTTTAATAATATTGCGGTAATTAAAGCAGTACAGCTTTTGCACATACATGCCTATAGGCTCTGAAGTGCCAAAGTGACTTTTGAAAATGGACCTTAGGCTTCTAAGTCACTGTGGAATTATCTTCTAAAACATCCATGTTTGGGAGATAAGTAATATCCCCATTTAAACTGAAGCAGAAAAAAAGTTAAAAAACCTGCTCCCACACTGCCAGTCCCGTGGTACAGTAACAGTCAGAATTCAGGAAGACCTGACTTCCAGTCACATGGTTGTATCTGTAGGACATGTGATCTTAAACATTTGTACAGATGAGAATAAACAGTACGTTAGCCAAGTAGCAATGCTGGGAAACATGAAGACAATTTTAATAATAATATTAAAAATAATTAAAACTTTTGTAGACATTTGATTTCGCAAACATGCAGTTTACCTTATTTCAGCTATGAGTTTTTCCACTAGGAAAATAGAATTTAGCATCATGTTAATTTTAAGATAAAAATATTTTTAAATGAAAATATGACTACAAAAGTTGAATGCCACTTTTAAAATATGACTGAATAGATTGTCTATTAAAGTCCAGGAAATAATATTCAAGAGTAAATTTATTATAACATCTTTTGAAAATAGTGGATATTATTTTGCAAAAATTTCATACACACTTGCATATAGAATCATTTTGGCTCACGTTGCAGCTCATAATTTCATCCACACCTTTTTTTATGAAATGGCACTGGGGCATTGAAACTTGCAACTTCAGAAATTTTGCATATTATTTCAATGTGAAAATCAATCTTAGTGGACTGAAGTTTTTTATTTTGAAAGCAAAAATTCTAACAGGTTGGTGGTGTTTTCTAGAAAATGTAGCATACTTACTTTAAAAAAAGTTCCTGTATAAATAACAAACAGAAAATAGCCCCAAATGGAACAAGTTTATTAAAATCTTGGATATTGGCTACAAAATAACTAAAAATTGTATGTGCAATCAATGTTTTAAAAATCTTGCTTTACAGTTGTCTGTCAGTTTAGGTGTGTTGCTAACTAGGTACTAATTGAGATAACTGGGTGAGAATAAAAAGGAAGTGCATAAAGTGTTTGGAAAACTATTTGGTGTGTATGGGTGTGACCAGAATAGTTGCAAGTGCTGAGCTCTATAAATAAAAATGCACATCCACATGAAGTGTATTCTAAGCATTCCAGCTGCTGTCACATGTTCTGGAAATCCTAGTATTGGCCTTTGTCCGGTGAAAGCATGACAAGTGTCAGTGTAGTAGACAACAGGCAGACAACACCATCAGGCACATCAGTGAAGAAGTGGATATTTCTTCCCCAGAGAGCCAGCAGTGAACTGGTATATACCACACAAAGGCAGGGCAGTGCCAGCGTTCCTCGTAGGGGTGATCTCTGCGATGCTGTGGTGATCACTTAAGCCTTCCGCCTTCTGACATGCCCGGACACCATGGTCAGGAACATCGCAGAAAGTGCTATGCGGGATGTCATCAAGAAGCGAATTGCAAGGACCTTCTCCAACCAAGATGTCACCACCTACCTAAGTGGCTTACTAGAAGGTGAATTTGGAAGAGATGTAGGAGTCTTTGCTTCACTCTGGACTTGTGTCCCCAACACTACTCAATGACTGGAGAAGCGTATTGGCTGCTGCTGGATGTGATTGAGGAATGCCAGAACTGGGAGTCCTCTTGTCTTGGTGAAGACTGTAGAACACCTAGTCTTCACTCTGAGAGCTAGAACTATGCTGGAGAGGACCCTGGAGGTGCCATCCACTGCCAATATGTGGAAAATCTGAAATGGAAGTGAGACCAGGGCAAGGCCTTCAAGGTGAAATACAAGTGGGACACCAGCAACCACTTCCTCCCTGGGGGCAGCTTCACCCAATTTGCTGACAGGATGTTCATCCACAGGGCCTGGCTCAACTGCGTTCTACTGAATGGAGCCATCCTCCATGAGAATTGGGACAAGCAATGCAGGAAGTGCGACTATGCCAACAAGACACTACCCCACATCCTGTGTAGCTACAAGCCCATTCCAGAGCTTTGCAGCTGCAACATAATGACATCCAAGATCACCTAGTCAGAGCCATCCTGCCACCTGTAGGGAAGGTGGCCAAGAACTCCTCCATCCCCAGAACTGACAGTCAGCTGTGACCGGACATCATCATCACCTCATCATCAATGAAGACCAAAAGAAGATCATGATGGTGGACGTCACAGTGCCCTTCAAGAAAAGGACCCTGGCCTTCCACAACACCCATGTTCAGAAAGTGAAGAAAAAAACCCTCTGGCCAAAACCTTGAACTCAGGGTTATCAGGTTCAGACACACACGCTGATTGTCGGATCCCAGGGCATGTGGGACCTCAGTAACAAAGGAGTGTTGAGAGAATGCAGAATCGGTCAGCACTATGCTTGGCTGATGTGGCTACTCATGGTGTTGGATGCCATCAAGTAGTTGAGGGACATCTACATAGAACACATCACCGGACATCGGCAATACCAGTAGGGATGAGCTGGAGTGCTGACGAGAAGAGCACTGGGGGAAGTAACTGAAATACGTTACTTAGCCATTGATGGATCTATCCTCCATGAATTTATCTAGTTCTTTTTTGAACCCTGTTATGGTCTTGTCCTTCACAACATCCTCTGGCAAGGAGTTCCACAGGTTGACTCTGCATTGTGTGAAGAAATACTTCCTTTTATTTGTTTTAAACCTGCTACCTATTAATGTCAATTGGTGACCCCTAATTCTTGTGTTATGAGAAGGAGTAAATAACACTTCCTTATTTACTTTCTCTATACCAGTCATGAGTTTATAGACCTCAGTCATATCTCCCTTTAGCTATGTCTTTTCCAAGCTGAAAATCCCAGTCTTATTAATCTCTCCTCATACTGAAGCCATTCATACCCCTAATAATTTTTGTTGCCCTTTTCTGAACCTTTTCCAATTCCAATATAGCAATTTTTCACTCATTGTTAAATTTGCTTTCCACAACCAACTCTCTGTATAACTTTCCATAAGTGATTTACCCAAGTATTTGGATACTAATATTTAAACTGTATTGTTAAATTTATTCACCTAAATTTGGATTATTGCTGATTATGTACTATATGTGTCTTATGACTTTAAAAACCAACTTTGTATTTGTGAATAATCTAAGCACTGTACCCAGATGTACAGAGACTCTTTTTTTAACCTGTGTACTATATAATTTTTTAACATTAGCTTTACTAAAGTTTTCGTGGCAGAGATATGTGTTCAGGACCTGAGCACTCTGGTTTCAGGCTAGTGGCAGAAGTGTTGTGCCTTGGACTCTAATGAATTACTGTAATTAATTGGTCAGGAGGTGTTAGCTGAGTTTTTCTCTACCATTCCTTAGGGTATGTCTATAGAGCAAAGAAAAACCTGCCACCTTGCAGGGGCCTAAAACTCAGACTCCAGCCCAAGCCCTAAAGTTTACACAGCAATGAAACAGCCCCACAGCCCGAGCCCCAAGGGCATGTACAGGAATTTAGATTTTACTGTGTTTGGAGGGGCGTGACCCCCACCCCAGATTTCTTGGGACACCTCTGTTGGGGATGCCCATAGTGAGGAGAGAGTGGCTTCCCCTGACAGCAGAACTCTCCATGTCCCTGCAGCCCAGGGAGGCGGGAAGTAGCAGGATGGCTGGCTGCCGAATGAGCTCCTGCTCTCCCCACCCCTACAGTGGCTGCTTCTCCTTCCCTGCTGCCTGCTTTGCAGACTGCCTGCTGAGGTGAGTCATGGGGTGGAGGCAAAGGCAATGCAAGGGACTGCAGCAACAGGGAAGGAAAAGCAGCAGGCTGAAACTACAGGGGTGGGGGGAGAAGAGCTCAGGTAGCAACTAGCTGTATTGCTGCTTCCTCCTTCCATGGGCTGACAGGGACACAGTTTTTTTTTTTTGGGGGGGGGGCAAGGGGGCATGCCCCAGCTTGCTGTGCAAACCCCTGCTGAGCCCCATGAGACCAAGTCAGCTAGTATGGGTCAGCCGCGGGTGTCTAGTTTCTGTGTAGACATGCCCCAAGCATAGGCACCGACTCCGTGGGTGCTCTGCACCCACCAGCAGCTCCCTGTCCCCCCAGCTCACCTCTGCTCTGCCTCCTCCCATGAGTTCACCACTGAGTCCTGCTTCTCCCCACTCCCTCCCAGCTCTTGTGCCATGAAACAGCTGTTTTGTGTGGCAAGTGGTGGGAGGGAAGGGGAGGAGGAAGAACATGGCGTGCTTGGGTAAGAGGCAGGGCCGGGCTGGAGATTTGGGGAGGGTTCCAATAGCGGCAGGGAGGGAGCGGGGCGGGGGCAAGCACCCACCGGCGCCAAGGAAAGTTGTCGCCTGTGGCCCCAAGTATCTGAATCACAGAGAGGCTGAAGGAGTCCGAATCTCAGAAGATTATGAAAACATGAAGGGTAGAGGGAAGGGGAAAAGAGAAACATAACACCATAGCCTCTCCTCCCCCCAATAAAGGGGGGAAAAAAAGAATAATTTAAAACATCCTGCAGTGACCAATGACAGCTACAGAACAGCGGCATGAATGCTCACTCCCAGCCACTGTAAGATAAAGACCTCAGGAGGGTGCAGCCAAGCAGTAACATGAATTTAACTTGCAATGGCATTACATTTTAAAGAGTTACAAATCAAAACAAAGCAATTTTGATTTCAAAAAATGTCTCCTGTGTTACTGTTTTGAGCAATATTTAGTTAGCAGTAAGTGGGTATTTAAAAAAAAATTAAACAGGAAGATATTGCAACTCTAGATTATAATTCACTATTCCTAAATTGTCAGCAACACTTAAGTGGCATAGACCCTTGGGACCAGTGTCACGGGGTGGCTGGCCCTTTAAGGGGAAACAGGCTCAACACAACCTCTGGTTAATCAGTTGCTTCCCGTCTGAGGCTGTGGAGGTAGGGATTAGGTGATAGCCTGAAGAGCACTTGGTCCTCATAAAAGCTGTCAAGAGCTCAGTGGAGCTGGAGAACTGCAGGGAGCAGGAAGGCTCCTGCAGAAGTCTTTAGATCCAGGGAAAGCACAAACTTACCAAGAGGGTGGCTTGGGTAGTGATAGCTCCAGGGAACAAAAGGGCTCCTGTGAAAGTCCATGGATGAAAGGAAGGAACCTAATTAGTATGCGACTCCCAGGCAGGCAAACTGGAGAGTGAGAACTGCAGGGAGCAGAAAGGCTGCTGTAGATATCCCAGAATCAGGAGAAGAGGGCTGAGAGAGGTGAGGGAAAAGCCTCTGGGAACTGCAGCTCACACTGGGCAGAGAACCTACGTCATAGCTAAATTTTCTGTTTAATCCATGAGGCAAGGGCTGGAAACAGACTCAGGCATGGCATTGATCCTTCCATTGACAGAGCCCACAGGCTCACAGCCAGATTCTGATCTCCACTGGTGACATGGCTGAGTTACATTGCATTTATACCACTGTGAAAACAGAATGTGACTCTCACCCTTCTTTTCATTTTCTAGGTAATACACAGGACTTACAACACATCTTTAAAAGAAACGGTGTTGGATTTTTTTCCCTGACAATTGTGGTTTCTTAAACCGTAACTCTTCCAAATGTTCTTAGTTTTCAGTGGTCCAAGGTGGTATGTTTCCTTCCCCTGCTTGGTTCACACTGGGTTTCATTGCTGATGTTGCCATACAACAAAAAATAATGTGTGACACAGAAGGTTTGGTGTTGCCTCTCATGATATGTTGACAGCTGAAAGAAAGATTGAAGCTGAAGCAATCACATTTTTTTTTAACCTAACCATTTTGGATGGAAGGGAATAAGGTGGATTCAGCACATTTTGGTTTATGACTGTGGTAACTTCTGCTCAGCCTCAGCACGCTTGCAATAATAATAAACAGCTCTGTTACTTTTATAAAGCCCCTATGGCATTTTCCTGGCTCCCAGGACCAGTTCTGAGTTTCATGGACTTGTATTGGCCTCATCATTATTGTTTAGATCTTAATGAACGCTGATAAAATATTCATTGGTCTTTGAAATTTTATTTTATTTTTTTCAAGATTTTTGAAATGATGCTCCTGTGTGGGCAACTAAAGGTATCCAGCAATAAAAGTCCATAAAAATGGCTTGACAAAATGAAGGAGTCAATAAAAATTGCCTTTATGATGACTTTGAGAGCATGTCTTCTGCTGACCTGGCTTTTATTTCTTCTTTAAATATTAATTGTTGATTTGCTAGTTTGAAAACTTGTTCTGGAGCACTGTTCAGTGCACAGCTCCACTTTTTTTTTTAATTCCAACTCTTGCCCTTTTTTTTCATCATGAAGAAAGCTTAGGACTAGCATGGTGGTAAGTGGGTCCCACTTGGATTTGATGAATTGAAAACCACAGTAGCTACAGTAGTGCTCTTAGTAAGGCTGTATCTTGTGCATAATGTGTCATCTTACTGCAGTAGCTACAGAGGCGACATGTTTAACAAATGCATAAAGGCACAAAAGGTAAAGGGCAAAGAAATAAAGAGGGCAGTGCTCTTCATCTCTAATTTGCTTCTTGACTGACTAATCCTCTCCTTCTCCCTGCCTATATAAAACCCTGATTTCTCAGCCTCCTGTCTGAAGGCAGTGTATCAAAGTGGCTCTTTTGTCTGCAGAGCCTTTTCTGTATATAATATAATTCCAGTAAGTAATTCTTCGGTTTCAGTTCCTGGCACTCATCTTTCACTAAGAATGAGCAAGAGCTAGTTAAATAATGGAAAAAAAAAATGATTCACAAATAGTTATTGAATGGAAAATATACGCTAACATTTGCAACCAACATATTTTGCTGTGAATTATTCTACCACTTTTCCTACATCCTATCATTTAACCTTGAGGGGAAAAACTGATTTAATTAGTTGTTGAAAATGACTTTGCATGCTGGCTGCAAAACACAATTCTTAGTCTTTGTGGTCCCAATGGGCCAAATATTATGTCCCAGATTTATAGTATGTTTACTGAAAGCTTAAAAATTGAGAGCCCTTTATACTTATTCAATCTTAGGGTGATACTAAAAAAAAAACAAAAAAAAAACCTCTGGGGTTTCAACAGAAATTCTTAGTTATATCCTGGGCTCAGCTACTTGTTTTAAAAACAAAAATGATTTCTTTTCTCCTGTCCACAGAATTCAGACTTCTTTTTTTTTTGGCAGCTATTGTGTCTACCCATTGGAAACCAGAGCAGATTTGTCCAATTAGCAGAATTCCCTCATATGGTGTCTTAACTCACTATAAATGTGTGCCTTATACACCACCACAGCTGAGACTTGAACTGGGACATTTGTTATTGAAAGGCAACAGCTCTACTTGGGGAGCTAAAAGAGAGCCTCCCCTGACTGTACAAGTAGGAGCTGTGCTAAGCTTTTCTCAGATGGAAATTGCTCTTTGGATAACTTGCAATCTCATCCCCTACATTGCCATGAGCCAAACAAGCTGAGGCGGCTCTGAGAGAACAGTGGCAAGTACGTAGAGTAAGAGCACTCACTCTGGCAGTGTCCCAAGCAACAGGTCAGCCTGTCACTCAAAAAGGGGAACTGCTGGCCTATAAGTCCTCCTGAAAACATTTGTAGACTCTGCTTCTTAACAGGGTCAACCTACTCTAGCAAGCTACTTTACCGTATTTCTCTCTGACTGCGTACACCAGACACCAGGTCATTTGATAAATAAAGGTAAGGTTGTCTCTCAGAGTCAATATACATCTACAGTCTTTTTTTTAATTAGATTTAGGGCTATTTAGTTATAGGCAAGTGCCTTTTGTTCCTATCTATGTCTCAGTGCAAAGTCAATTGGGTTCTCTTATGACTGCTGCCATTCTTTCCTTTTGCCTTTACTTCAGGTGATTGTAAACTATGCCCTGTGCCTTTAATGGGTTTCCCTTGCACCCAGCTCTATATAATTTTTCATTGTGGAAGATATTTGTGCCTGGAAATCTCCTTTCTTTCTTCAGCAATGACTTTTTGCCAACCAAGTTTTCATCAGTAGAGTACTGCTTCCATTGACGGGCATTTCCACAGATTAGAGAGCCCTCACAGCATTACAGGCTCCCTATAAAATCTTCCTACATTCTTAGTTCTTATCTGTGTTCTGGCAAAACCCATAGGCCACATTTTGACAGGCCATGATGAGAGCATGTTTATGGAGGACAAGCACTTTGGTGCAGCCATCTGTTCCAAGCTTCTGTAGTCAGGGTAGTTTAAGACATATAGGCATTATAAGTCCTGGCCTGGGGTCCAAGCTCTTGCAGGGTCCCCCACTACTCTACTTGCTACTACTCCAAAGAAGAAGAGTGCGTCCCTGCTACTTCCCTGACTTAGTGGGAAGGAATCCCATTAAGAACCCAACAGACAGCTCTTGTGAGGGTGGCTTCCGTCACTGTACCGTTAAGCAAAGGGGAAGGACCACATCATAAGTGAACATTTTGGGGACAGTGGGTTTTGAATGACTTTATATATGATTAGAGGTGGAACTTAACCAAAAGGGACATTCAGATACCATGGTAATAGACTTGGGATAAATACCTAGATTAGATAGAATGGTAGGCAGACACATGCACGCACACAGACAGATCAAAAAAGCTATGTACTTGGATAAATTCAAATCTAGATTCGTGTGTGTGTAAGTAATCCAGAGAATGTGTGTACAGTTTAACATTTTAGCCTTGAAATTTGGATCCAGCTCTGAATTTCTCCAAGCACATAGGTGTTTGTATCTGGGTGTGTGTTTGTCTGCCTGCCATTCTATCTAATCTAGGTATTTATCCCAAGGCCATTGCTGTGGTATGTGAATGCCCTTTTTGGTTATGGTCCACCTCTAATTTACATATAAAGTAATTAAAAATCCACAGTCTCCAAAACATTCATGTCAAAAATCCAAATATAACTTGCACGGCCATATGTGGCTTTGCTAAGTCAGTGTTCCTGGTGGAGGCTGAAGAGAGTGTGTGAGGAGAATTGCATGATGATAAAATTGTAATGACTTTTGGTTTTCTACCCAAGACCCAATGTAACTATACTAACCAAAAATGTATTCTGCTGACAGCCAGTTTTAATGAATAGATAGAAATGCTAAAGAAACCTGCTGTGCCGTGTGTCATCTACAGAAGGACCTCACTACATATCACTGACTACCACCTGAAATTATTACCCCTCAGGCAGTCCTGGACTCCTACAGGAGTCCTATCTAATGTATTTAATCTTTAGTGAGAGGCAGCCTGTGGGTCTAACCATAACTGTTATATAAAGCAAGAATTTCAAAAGATCTCTGTTAAAATCTAATATTTTTCCTTTCTTTAAGGCATTTGGGGAAAAGTTGGATGGAGTGGTATGGGGTTAGCCTTTGGATTATGTTTGTCAAGTAGTCATTAGACCTAGGGCAGTCTACTTGATTATATTGGTGAAATTTATCTTTTGATAGGGTGAGATTTTTAATTTATTGTAACAGGACCCAAAGATTGGAGTGAATATAAAAATAAAATATATGAAAAACTAGAGGTTTTTATACAAACATTTGGTATTTGATGGGTTAAACAGTCTAGAAAGATATTATGAACTTTTGTAAAATACCTAATGCAAAACAGACTTTCATTTGTATTAGGAAAGTGGCTAATGAAAGTACAACCTTCTAAGATGCATTTTACAAACAGAAAGCATATACCATGAAGGGTATATGTTGTATGGTACTATGAGCAAGAATTATTTGAAGTGATAATGGTTAGTTTAGATGGTGAAAATCAGGAGCTGCTTGATGTCTGGTGATCTGTGAAAACAGCAAGAGAATATTTTATGTGGAGTAGAATATCTTTTTTTAATTTAAAAAAAAGAAAAGAAAATTTAAAAGTATACCTATAAAATGGTGATCAAAATCCTAGGGACAGATAAGAGGCATTGGTTGGCTGGGTGGGCTTGAGGGGAGACAGATGAAAAAAATCAATCTGCTGTATGAATACTGTCATTAAGAAATCGTTCAGTAAGACAGTATATAATGCACCATTTTACATTAATACCTAAAGGGTTTATCATGAGTAATGTTACCATAATGAATAATAAAGGAGTTAATAATGATTTGTCACTTATTAGAAAGTGTTGATATGTTCATTGCATTAGCATCGAACATGATAAATTCACTTAATTTTAGTGCAGATGTCATGTGTCTTGCTATTCTGTAGGAGAAACAGGGCAATACACTGTTAAACTGCAGTCCATTAAATATTATGTATAAGCCCAAATTTTTCAATGCTGGATGCTTAAGGCACATGCATTTTTTGTGAGAGCTCTATTTAGGCACAATAATTTTCCTTTCTGCACATTCAGATCAGGGTTGTGTAGGGCTGGGAAGGGGTTGCATATTTTCAGCCTAAATTTGCCTACAGAGAGGGATTTGTCTGCCTAAGTCAGAAGTATGCTAAACTATGTACGCTAATGGGAAAATGTATGTCAATGTCTCATTATCCAGTTTACATTTAAAATTGCAAGATAGAGATGATACACATAGAAAAAATATGTACAGTATGTGATGGTCAGACTGGTTGGATAAAATGAGAATTGAGCTATAGTCTGACCTAAAATTCAGACTAAAAATAAAATTTTCAAAAGCAACTAGGTTCCTTAGGTGCTCAAGTTCCATTGACTTCCAATTAAACGTAGGAGCCTAGTACTTTGGGAAATGGAATTTAGGCTCTTAAGTCACTTAGGTGCTTTTTAAAATGTTACTATAAACCTTTTTTGACATTCAGAAGTATCCATCTGTCATTTATCAGAGGAGTAGCCGTGTTAGTCTGGATCTGTAAAAGCAGCAAAGAATCCTGTGGCACCTTATAGACTAACAGACGTTTTGGAGCATGAGCTTTCGTGGGTGAAAAACTCAGACTGCATCTGAGGAAGTGGGTATTCACCCACGAAAGCTCATGCTCTAAAACGTCTGTTAGTCTATAAGGTGCCACAGGATTCTTTGCTGCTTTTACATCTGTCATTTGACTCCTAAGTTAGCTGGTGTATTGAACTGGCCTTTTTTGAAACACTGTCTCCACAGATATGCCTTACAATGAGAGGGGACAAACACTAACAGGTAGGTTGTCAGTTCTCTTCCTTTTATATGAACTGAGAGAGAACCTTAGGGCTTGCCTACATTTGTGCTTCTGTAGTGCTTCAATGTAGACATTACCTATGCCAGTGGAAGGGGTTCTTCTGTCAGCATAGTTAACCCAGGTTGATGGAAGAATTATTCTGTTGACTTTGCAGTGTCTATAGCAAGGCATAGGTCGTCTTAACTGTGTCGCTCAGGGATGGGGATTTTTACACTCCTGAGTGACATGGCTGGGTCAACCTAACATTTATGTATAGACCAAGCCTTAGTCTTTAAGGATCTACAACAGCTACATTGCTATTTCATGCCAATTTAGTTTATATGTAAATCCCTCTTTGCCAGTTCCTCATATGTAATGTTTATTATTATTTATTTGTATTACAGTGTGGATGGCCCCCATCAGTATTGGTGCTGCATTATGATGTCAATTCCTGCACAAACACATAGTAAGAGATAATCCCTTTCTCAAAGGGCTTGTAGTCTAAATAGATGAAATTCATTGATTCAAAGGTCAGAAGGGACCACTTTGATCATGTAGTCTGACCTCCTGAGTAGGTCACAGAACTTCACTAAAATAAAGAAAGGGTGGAAGAGAGGGATGCAACACACAAGCAATGTGATCAAATCAGAGGTTGCAGAAGGTCACCCGAAAATTTTTGTTCTGTGGTTATTAGGGGGTTAGGTGGAGTAAGGAGGATATGAGTTAATAGAACAGATGGAGGAAGGTTCAAGATACACAGAGGAAGATAGTGAAAAGAGGGTAGGAGAAGAACGTGACCAAGGTGTCAGAAGGTGACAAAGGAGAAGAGCCTGGATGGTATGAGAAGTGAGACTGGGGCTGGGGTTGTTGAGAAGAAGAGGAGAGGGAGAGCTCAGAAACAACAGCCTATCAGCAGAGGGGAAGAATGTCTAGAGTAAAAACTGTAACAGTGAGAGTCTGCTGACATGGTCAGTGTCTGGAAGCTGTGAGGGTGCAATGGTCCTGTTGGAGGCTGCTGTTTCTTGCTGGGCTGGGTCTGCCCTGGAGGTTTCTTCCTCTCTGAGCCTGAGAAGGATGGAGCTTCATGGGTCCAGTGTGCATTTCCAATCACACCTGTGTATGACCCATTTAATTGTTTGCAGGCTTTTGTTTTGCAAATAAATTCTAAATTCATTTTGGGAAAAAAGTCTTGTCTTACTTCAAGAATGATCTGTGTATATTGAATCTCTCTCTCTCTCTCTCTCTCTCTGAATAAAAAGTATATGTATATTAGATAATTTCATAGACAATAGGTTCATCAGTGACTACTAGCAAGATGGTCAGGGACACAACCCCATGCTCTGGGTGTTCCTAAACCTCTGACTGCCAGACTGACTAGATGAAAAGGGATGGATCACTTGATAATTTCTCTCTTCTGTTCATTCCCTTTGAAGCATCTGGCACTGGCCACTGTCAGAAGACAAGATACTGGGCTAGATGGAGCATGGGTCTGCCCCAGACAAACCACGAATATCTTTTAGATATAGTTCAAAAACAGTTCATCTTTATGTACAGATTGCTACCATAATGCTGCCAAGGTCAATTTCAGCTTGGGTTATTGGACATGTTGTGCAAGTTAAAGCTCCTTGTGCATCCGATGTCTTCAAATATTTCTTCAAGTTGTGCATTTGTGAAATGATACTTGTCATGCTCATTCAGGACAATTCATGTCTTTCTGCAGACTACATTTATGGTGCACTCTCGAGAGGAAATAGTAGCAAAGTACCATTCTACCAGATTCTGTAGGCTGCTTATTGCATGAAGTGTAAGAGATAATATAGCATAATGAAGATTTAACTTTGATTCCTTCAGGACTGTGTAGATTCTATGAGTCCTTTTCTTTCAAGCCCTGTAAGTAATAGCAGTTTTTAACTGTCACCGTGCTATTTTTTTACTTCCATGATGCTCTATCTCACATTAGCCAAATATTTTGAAGCATTGTAAAATGTCCGGGTGGAAGAAACATACCAGGGTCACATACTATAGATAAAATAGGAGTAAGTTCCTATATATCACAGTGATGAGCATGTGATAGGTGGATAGATGTGGCCATTTAAAGTGAGTTAAAAGCCATCTAATCAGCACAGTCCCTTCACAACAGAGCTATTAATGTTCGTGAATAAAGAAACTGCTATGGGAGTTGGAATTTGCTATTGATAATATAAAAGCAATTTAAGTACATTTTAAATCTATTTAAAAATTAAGCTGTGCTAACCCCACATACACAGTTCACATCTTTGCTGCAGAAATTACATTTTTCTCTTTAATGATTTAGACAGAATTATAAATAAAAATACATTTTCCATCTGGTGCACAAGGAATTTCACAAACAATTCCTTCCAAATTGCAACAGCAGGCACATTTCAGATTTTTCAGCCAGAAAACTTGCCCCATAATGCAATTTAAGTAAAAGTGTAGGGATAGGGTCTAAATGAAAACCACAGATCTAACAACTGAAATTTTGGAAAAGTTTGGAGTGACAGCGACATCTGGATCTGAACTCTTGCAGCTCAAACCCATGTATAATCCTGGGGCAAAAATCCCAGTTCTATTTGAAGTCAATAGGACTATTATCATTCATTTCACTGGGGCCAAGATTTAGACTGCTTTGCAACTGGACTGTACGTAAGTCAAATGTAATGGATGAGGAGCTGCTGACATGAACGAGGCCAGAACACATACTAAGAGGCATTCAGAGGTACACTTGTAATTGTTGTGCCACTGGTTTTCAACATCCTCACTTTTACAAGTAAATGTCCCAGCTCATTTACTCCCGGTATTGACTTAGTGTGATTATTATGATCTGCATTTGTATAAAGTCAAGAGGCCAATTTAAAAGCCCAAGAAACAACTTATCCCATGCCAGACCTCTTCTTTCACAGTAGTTCTTTCTCACTAACATATATCAATGAATCACCATCAAGAGATATGGCCCATATTGCTTCTTCCAATTCAGGGTGAACAGGAAGGCTTACATTTAAAAAGTTCTTCATGCTGGATGCATGTACAGAAACTGGGAAGTTAGTTTTCAGCTCAAATAGGTACACACAGAAACAGAGGGATAAGGCACTTTGAAATTGGTGCAAATATGTATATGCAAATATTCATGACTGCCTATGTTCTGTGCAAAACTAGATGAGGGTGGGTTTGAACAATAATTACTGTTACATATTTATATTTTGAAGAAAAATGTATACAAGTATAAATACTTCTGTACGCTCTTGTCAGGAAATACAGATAGAATTTGATAATACAGGAAACTTATCAGAATCACAAGGAAATGTGCACACATGGCAAAACTGATACACAAAATGGAATAAGAATTTTGTACAGCTAACTCTGATAATGGGACACACACAAAATTCTCTGATAATGGGATTTCACCTTTAGATGACCGTGGCTGCAGTTGGCTATGACCCAAAAATCATTACTATCTGAAGTCCATTGGATGGTCTACATGAAATGAATGGGTGCTCTTATTTCAGGTTCCAATGGAAGGTAACTACACCACAAAATACCCACTATAGCATCTAGTAACCATTACACTGGCTAGCAGTCTCATCAGAGAGGCCAACATGAACATGTGCATGAAGCCTGACTTATCCTTTCCCAGACAGAGGTGGTCCCTTCAAGTGAAAAGTTACATAGCTGAGGTGATGTGACAGAAGCAATCCTTTACTTGAAATGCTGTGAATATTTATCATGCCCAATCTGTGTAGTAGAAATGGTCAAGAAACGTGTGAGAGAATTTTTTCTAAAAAGTTTTCTTCCACTTTTCATTCAAATTTAGAATTTTTAAATATTTTAAAATAAACCAAACAAACAAATAACATAAAACTCACAACCAACTCTACAGCTGGCCAGCAAATAGAAGGAAACATGATTTTTTGTTGGGATTTGAAATGCTGACAAAAATTCATGACCTTTTTATTTTATACTATTATGTTTATTTCAGTGGAAATGTAGTTATACTGTAGATCCTATTCTAAGGATTAGTTTCTCTATTTGTTTTCCTTTTTGATCAGAAATGTGTCCAGATAAAATCTCCAGATTCATATTCAAAATCAGACTTCTTGTCTCCGTAATGGGCTGACACTGCCTTTCCCCCATGTCCAAACATTGCTTAAAATGTGGATTTGCAAGCCAGATCCAAATCCAAATTTCCCCAAATTTAGTGCTGGATTTAGTGTTCAGATTTAGCAGATTATAAATAAATAAATCTTCAGGCTGCAAACTTGCATCGAAACCCAAATCAGTTATTTTTTAATCTTAGCTCATTTCTATTTAATATACACAGTCACAATATCCAGTCTCAGACCATGCATGCAGTTTATTATGCCATGCTAATTTTCTCACAATTCTAGAGGTTTGAGTTTTATGCACATAAACATTTGGTTCAAACTAAAAATAAATATTTATACAACTGAAAAGTGTGTAATTCTTCAACAGCAAAAAGAAGTGTAATAACAAATTGCTAGAGTCAATCTCAAAGACGTATATTATTAGTTGAGGTATACTAATGAAAACAGTTTTTAAATATACATTTAAAAAGCTTTGCATTATGCAGTAAACATCTAATTTACTTGTATTCATGTATGATGTTTCATTGTGATCTTCTGCTAGAGCCTCCTCAAGTATGAAAGCGGCTGAGATGAATGTAAATACAAATGATACCTACATAAGCCTGATCCTGTCAAACACTTTAAGCACATGCTTAATTTTAAGCATGTGAGCAGTCCCATTGTCAATGGAGAATGGCTGCCGTAGTCACTTCCTTCTCAATATGTTTTGAAAATGATTTACCACAATACACAGGGAGTGTGATTATGATTTTTTGTACATGAGTTTTTCAGTGGTGAAACTCCATTAACTTCAAGAGTTTTTCCTAGTTTATGTAAGCATAAATGAGATCAGAATGGAGTTTGGTGAATCTGCAAGCAATAGTTAGATTTTATAGGCATGTCTGTTCTAACCCCCATTTTATATCACACACAATTGTCTGAAACTGTCATATGAGGATGAAAATATCCAGCTCTGGTCTCTCCCCCCCCAAATTAACATTTTTTGTACATTTTGGAAAAAGTGTTCTGCCATATTTGAGTTATAGGAGAAGTTTTAAAAATATACTTTTCCTATATTTTTAATTAAAAACAAAAAAAGATTGCAATGTTACCCTGCAACTGCTCGCATGCCAAAGCAGCTAGGGTTAGAAAATTGAAATTTATAGGGAAGTACCTTCATTGATGAGAAGTGACTGAGTGTTGTAGTAAAATTAGTTTTGATTTGACTGAGCTATGAGCTTCTCAAGATAGCACCTGGTAAATGTACACTACTGTTAAGATTCTTTTAAGCATTTTTAATTCATGTTCTGAGCACATTTAGTTTGCATTGCACATGGCTCACTTTGTTACACGTCAAGTGCCTTAGTTCCCTGAAAGGCTCTGGACAAGCTAGGATCCATTTTCAAACTTTCTTTGAAATACCAGGCCTGCTGAAAGGAATCTTTCTTATCCCCCACCAAAAGGCTCCTTTAATCTATGAAGATTTTCACAGAGTTGATAGGCAAGAGATCCTAAATTCTGTTCTGGTTCTAAAAAGTATCTTGTACAGTGAAGCCTCGCTCCAGCTCCCTTTGAGATAAACAAAATAGTTACCTGCATGTAACAATGTGGTATCTAAATCTCAGTAAAATAATCAATTTTTCGGATGTGATATTTGCATTTCATCCTTAAGTGTCTCTTTGAAAAAGTTAATCAAAAACTTCTGTGCTTCATATGCATACTTTAAGTTGAAGAAAAAATTGAATGGTCTTATATTTTGTAATATGAAACACAGTAAAAATGTATGTCGTTTATAAACTATCCTGAGGTGCACACACACAGACACAGTTAAGGTTACACGTGCATTTTCTGAATGTTGAGTTCTTAATTTAGCAACCTCAATGTTCTCTTAAGATTTTTTTTTGGTGGAATCGAGGATTGTTGGAAGACATCTATCTATGAACATGGGAGAGCGAGGCGTGTAGGGGAACTCAGTCAGTGATGAGGGCATTTGAATCCTGCTAGCCTCCTAATCAGCTTTCCCAATTTGCCCCACCTTTTGTGTGGTATAAGGGAAGTGTTTCTCTCTCTCGTTAACTGGTCCAACTTCCCTTCTGCCCAATCTTATGGTGGTAGCTTTTCTTTGTGCTTATTTGCAGCAATTGAGCTATCATCACTGATTGTTTAGTGAGGTTCTTGAGTATTCTGAGCAGTGGCTGGCCATCTCTTGGGTTTAGGAAATATTTCTTGTCTGCTGGCCGGTTCCTCCTCCCACCCCTGCTCTGAGCTCTGGAAGGTGAATAGAGCTAGTGAGTATATCAAGGAGTCTGTAGTGGGTGTTTCTGTGTTGCATTGAATGAGATTTTCAGACAACTTTCTGGTGTCTGTCACAACTTAAGCAAGAGTCTTCTGTAATAGTGAGTCATGTTATGACCATATGCTCCCCCAAACTGCTGGGAGTGAGTGAGCCTCAGGATAAAGTGAGCAGCCTTACTTCTACACTGAGCACAGATTAGAGATGTCCCTCACTCATGCCCATTTCTGTTCACAAGGAAGCAGCTGGGTGGGGGATTTTGATTTTGAGCTGCATCCGAATGGGCAGGCCATATGGCTCCTATGTTGTTGGGCCTGCTGTAGCCTTTGGATGAGAAGGGAGCTACACTGAACTGTTTCTCAGCTGAGAACTGAAACTGAAGTGCCCCTCAGTGTAGAGGTTACAAAGCAGGGTCATGACCACCCTGCCTTTTTTGCAATATGTAGGGGAGGGGCTTATCCACTACTTGGGAGGGGTTTCCAACCTTTCCCATATCTCATACGGAAAAGGTGGAAACCACTGAACTGTTTGGTATGTCCAGTAAAAGATGGTGAGATTTCATAATAAGGCTAATGCCATTTTACTTAAGTCATCAACGTTTATGTCCCTTACCATGCCAAGTTTTAAATTCAGAGCAAAGCACTGAGGCAAACACATTGTCATCCGATAAAGGAAAGCACTGAACATGCTTGACTTTAAGCACTGGAGTAGTCTCTTTGACTTGAACCATTTAAAATTAAATACATCCTTAGGGGTTTTGCTTGAGCAGAGCCAGAATGCTCAGCACCTTACAGGATCAAGCCTTAAACTAGAGAGAAATCCTCCATGTAAGTGAAATGATAGGGAGGAGGGAGAGGGTGTGTTCCTGATCATTGTGTAAGCCTCCTGGGGAGTATTCCTCAAAGATATAGTGTAACAGAAGAAAGGGAGCAGAGATTTTTTTAAGCCCATCTTTTCTGCAGATGACTCGTTTGCCTTTCCCAGTTATTGGTCTGGGGTGATTACATCACTGTAATATATTTGGATTGCACTAATTCAGTTGATACCTCTGTCAGAACAGGAACTTTTTCCTACCAGAATGGCAAGAGGCAGACAATGAAGGCGGTGTGGAATGTCAACTTGAACTCAAAGCAGAAAAGCATACTTTGCCATGACAAACAAAATCAAACAGTTTGATGTAATTAAGAATTTCTGTTGGTGTTTGTTTATATTTTTTAACACAGAAAAGTTCCAATGCAATTGCAAAAGCACCAGCTGTCTTTGCAAGGGTTTAGCTTTCTCTCTTTGTAGGAAGAGCCTAGTAGAGAGGGAGGAGATTCTGGAAGCTCGTTAGCAAAGCAGTCTCTGACAGTAAAAATTGTCTGGCCTGGGCTTACAGTCAAAAGATACAATTACCCAGTTTTAGTTTGGCTCTTACTGGAAGAAGTTGTGTGGTTGCTGTTGCTTCCATTAATTTGTTCTGCTCCAATAAAAAAAAAAGCTGTTATCATTCTGGTTTTACTTTAGTTATTAGTTTGTTTTATTTAAAGAAATTAAAAGCATATAAATATATTGCTGCCCCAAACCTTGATATGTTTCTTCCACTGAAAGAAACATGGTGTATAGCAGGGGTGGCCAACCTGAGCCTGAGAAGGAGCCATTATTTACCAATGTACAGTGCCAAAGAGCCACAGTAATACGTCAGCAGCCTCCCCATCAGCTCCCCTGCCCCACTCCCAGCGTTTCCTACGCACTGGCAGCCCCGCTGATCAGCACCTCTCCCTACCTCCCCGCACCTCTCAGTCAGCTGTTTTGTGGTGTGCAGGAGGCTCTGGTGGGGATAGGGAGGAGTGAGGGCACTGCAGGCTCAGGGGAGGGGGCAGGAAAGGGTGGGGTGCGGACAGGGCCTGTGCAGAGCCAGGGATTGAGCAGTGAGCACCTCCCAGCACATTGGAAAATTGGCGCCTGTAGCTGCAGCCCCAGAGTTGCATAATAACTCTGAAGAGCCGCATGTGGCTCCGGAGCCACAGGTTGACCACCCCTGGAGTATCAGAACATAGACCAGTATGATCCAGTATGGTAATTCCTATCTAGTCTCCAGCTGTGAAGAAGAAGAAACTCTGCAGTAGTAGGTATTGGGATAACCTGACCCTTGGGCAAAGTTCCCTCCTAGAATAGAAATTTGCATATGCCCTGTGGCATTATGATAAAACATGAGACTATTTGTAAGATAGATGGAAGATGGGAGGGTGATGTAGTGGTACTCTTCTAAGCTCCCCTCCCACAAAATAGGCTGCACCTGTGATTTGCCTAATGGAAATGCCACTTACAGTAGATTGTGCAGTTATTCAAAATATGATAATGTGTGCTCCACAGAACTCTTTGAGTTTGGCTGTGACTTGAATGCTTTGTAAAATTCATTAGCATTTGCTAGCCAGGGGGTCAGACTAGATGATGATGATTTCTTCTGGCCTTAAAAAAAATAAATCTATGAATATGCCTGTTGGCTCTGCTGGGCTCTTTGGGCTAGGCTCCTTGATTGTGGGGGGCAGAGAGGGGGAAAGGATAGTGGCATTTTTCAAATGCCATCCATATGTGGCTCCAAAATGAGCCCTTACTCACAGTAAATAATGCAGATCTGTTCTCCTCCTACTTCCTACTTGAGGAATGGCATAGTTAACAAGTTTGACATCTAAACTTCCATCATTGAGCATCTGAGTTAACCGCTCAGCAAGATGAACAGGGCAGCTCACATTTCTCAGAGCTATTGTTCAGAGCTTACTACAGACTCATCTCTATATCAGTTACACTCAGCTATAATTCTGAGGTTCTTTCTAAACCATAACAGCACAAGATTTACTTTTATTTTAAAATTGAAACCTGAGATTCTGGAGAACAAGATAGTAGCTTCAGAGAGATACTGATATGGTGTATGGGTGTGTGCTGGCTGTTTCCAAAACTTGGCTGTAGAAGAAACCCAAGTTTGATGGGTGGTTTCGTTTTTTCCCAATGTTGCTATCTCTTATGGCTGGCAAGGAGTAGCAGTTGCTATTTAGATAACATACACAGGTTTTGCAGGAAGGAAGTGGTTTGTATTATCTGCGCAGGAGGACAATTATGGAATAACTTGTCCATTACAGGCAATTTTTCCTAACTCTGTTAATTATCCGTTGGCTTGTGCCTTGAAGCGTGAGGGTTTACATTCCTGTTTTTCACCCTTTTAACTATAACTATGGATGCTTTTTATTAACCATATACATATCTTTTATTTTAAATTCCACTATACTCTTGGCCTCAATGATATTTTGTGCCAATGAAATTAGGGCTTTAGTCATACATTGCATAAAATGTATTTCCTCTTATCTGTTAAAAATTGTTTCCTTTTACTTTCATTGACTGTCCCCTTGTTTGTTGCAAGGGTATGCAAAGGCCCAATTTACTTGTCTATAGCATCCATTGCTTTGCTTTCAAATCCTGTCTTTTATTTTTCCCTACATTAGGGGTAGTCAATAGGTGGTCTGGGGGAGCCAAAGCCAGACCACCAGATACTTTTGGATGGCCCGCAAAATCTTTTAATTTACATATTATCATCATTATTGTTGTTGTTTTGTACTATTTTCTCTGGGGTCTGGACTATACATTGATCATGAAATTTGGACCTTGACAAAAAATAGACTACCTCTCCCCCACATCATTGGTACTAGTATGAATCATGACACTTAATGTATCATTACATCTGTCATCTTTATGAATAGTGTGTAACTCACTACCGTATGGCTACCACATCACCAGATATTGATGAGCCAGAACCTCAGCTAGTATAGATCGGTAGCTCCACTGAAGCCAATTGAGCTTCACTGATTTACACCCGCTGAGGAATTGGCCTTGTGTTTCTAATAGAATTTTCTGTCACTGCAGCCTACCTTCATCTCACAGCTGTGTTATTGCATACTGGAGGCACTTGCATGGTACGTACCAAAACAACCCTAGACAAACCAACTTTCTCTGTCAGAAGGTGGGTGTCATCTTTTCCACCTTGATTTCCTCCCATCATGATACCAGCTTCTTCAACTGGACGATCAGGGAAGCTAGTACTGAGTACTGCTCTGATGTTTCCATATGCTGTCTCTGTATTTAAGTATTCTGCCCATCTCCACTCCAAATACAAGATGCTGTACTTAGGCTGTAAGGACCAGGAGTCATTTGCACCAAGTACATGTGCATTATGCAAGTCAAATAGTAATATATTTTATATCTGTGCTATGAACTTTGTAGAACCATGATTAATCCAATGCTGATCTTCTTCCTCCCTTGTTACATTAGGAATTTTACTCTGAAATTTGATATTGCTTGACATAAATTTTACCTTTACATTAGATTATTTTTTACGTTTATTTAGCCTCCCTTTTTTTGCTTTGATCCAATAATAATCCTTCATTGGTGGTTTAATTATTTTTCCACCAGAGTGGATAGAAAATAACAAAATTTCATTTGTAAAAGCAGCAAAGAGTCCTGTGGCACTTTACAGACTAACAGACATATTGGAGCATGAGCTTTCGTGGGTGAATACCCACTTCATCGGATGCATGTAGTGGAAATTTCCAGGGGCAGGTATATATATGCAAGCAAGAAGCAGGCTAGAGATAACGAGGTTAGTTCAATCAGAGAGGATGAGGCCCTCTTCTAGCAGCTGGGCTGTGAAAACCAAGGGAGGAGAAACTGCTTTTGTAGTTGGCTAGCCATTCACAGGCTTTGTTTAATCCTGAGCTGATGGTGTCAAATTTGCAGATGAACTGAAGCTCAGCAGTTTCTCTTTGATGTGTGGTCCTGAAGTTTTTTTCTGGAAGGTCACCAATGCATTGTAGTTTTCTCAAGAAATCAGTGGTGTCATGGAGATAGCTGGGAGTGCTGGTGGCATAGGGTCTGAGCAGAGAGTCCACATATCCAGACAGTCCTTCAGTGAGAGTGCAAGAGAAACTACTTAGCTTTAGTTCATCTCAAATTTGACACCAAACTGAAGCATGGCACTATGGAGCTACCTCAACGGGGTGCTCATGAGGGGGGCTGCCTGGGCATACCCACTGCTTTGACTATAAATCATAAAAAGCAGTATGCCCTCACTCACTTGCACTGCAGCTGATTTTCAAAATTGTACTCTAATTGCAATATCCATTCATTCAAATGCTGATATTTATGCTTCAGCTCCCTGAAGTAACAAGGAGCACAGCCTTTATCATACTTATTTTTTTTTATATTCCACTCTTAAAGCAAATGAAACACACTACCCTTGTGCATTTCTCTATTCTGAAGAATCCAAAGACAAAAAGCTTCTTAGAATAAAAGGTTCAGCTCTCCCTTCACAAAAACATTTTCTGTGATTGGCAAATCAGAAAGTGGTCAATCACAAGACAGCTATAGAGATGTTTTTCATTTCTAGTAACAGCAGGATGCTAACAGGAGAGTTAAGACAACCAAAAAAAAAAAACAGAGAAGAAAATCCATTGATTTGTTGACAGAGGCCTAGCAGCTGTCACAGTAAAACACAGTTCTCTTGCACTTAATCAATGTCAGCCTCCAACCAAATCGTTTTGTAGCCCCGATGAAAAGCAATCAAGAGGAACACCATCATAAGCATGAAACTTGCTAGATGGAGTTCAATGAAGTGTGTCGCTAAGCTTAGGCACTCCAAGTGTGATGCATGACCCAAAAGCTAATCAGAAACACTTAACTCTTTCAAAGAAGGCAACAATTACTGGCCCCTTTTAAAGGTAGTGATGCATTCCTATTTTGATCTATAATTTTTAAAAGATATTGTGTCTACTTTGATGTGTCTCAAAAAGTGAGAAACTACTTTAAATATATTTTATTTTTGTGGGAGCCAGCGCAGAAACAGTGACTAATTTTGTTACCAACCTTTCACGGTGTCTTCTGAGAATACTTGCAGCACTAAAAGATGCCTTCATTAGTGTTTCTACCACAGCTCAAAAATTAAATGTGCTGAAGACTAGGAAATTCCTCACTACTTAGTTTCTAAATGTAAGTTAAAACACTGACATTATACTCTGTTATTTAACAGTTCTCCCATGCAATTAACTTAAATTTCACATTCATGAGCCTTTTATTGGCCAAAGCAGAGGGCAGAGTATGTTGTGGATCTAGTCCGTCAAGTTCATTAAAATGAAACCGTAAACCAGATAGAGGGCTTTATTTTACAGTTCATTGAAGGGGAGGTGCTGCATCAGCAATCTTTATACCATGCCACCAGCAGTGTGCAGTATCGTGCTGTCAGAAGTGGTGGTGGCGGTGAAAGTTGACATCATGGTGACAGATAATATTTTGAATGCTTTGGCAACTATCTGCTCATTAAATGAAGGAAGAAGGTTGAAAATGAGCCATTTGCTGAATTGTAATTAAAACAAAACAGAGCAGTGGCATATAGTGCAAGGAAATGTATGTCCATCAACTAGTGTGCCATTGTGACAGATATTGCAACCCCATGCAATATCTTTGGGGACCATGTTGTATTAAGCGTATAATGGTCTATGTAGGACTGTGGACCAGGGATTGTGTTCAATTCTTGAGGATGGGGAGAGTTGCCACAACTCCACCAGGAACTAAGAATGATGAGGGGTGGTTAAGATGAACCACTCAGTTTATTAACACTTTCACAAAGGTACCCCATCTGTGGAGGCTTGGATATACTGGTTCAAACTGGATTTTTCAGAGGCCAATTGACAAAGAAAGGACTTTTGGCCTAAGAAGGCTACTTTTAAATAGATCCGGCCTTCTTTCTGATCCAGCAAGTTTGACAGGACCTTTTGTCCAAAGGCCCCAAACCTGCAGAAGGGTTGGAAAGACTTTTGCATACTAGGGCCTCTTAAGACTAAGGGGTGTCCGCTGGTAAGCTTTTAGCATGAGTATAGGGAATGGTATTGATTTTTTTACATGTGTTCTCTGCAATGCTTTTACCTTAAGAATTAATGTGCTTGCTTAGAAGGTAGTGTGTGTAGTAATTTGTAACTGCTGTCAATATCCGTTTTGTAGCTCTTGGAGAGAAAGCAAAACACAGCTGCTGGCCTTTAGGCAGATTGGCTTGCTGAGGATATCATAGTAAAAGATAGGGAGTTGTGCAGCCTTAAAAGCCCTGGTCAGAATGGAGTGGGACAAGGGTCCCTGCTCAGAGACGAGTAAAGGCTGCAAACCTGAGACCTGACTGGTAACTCAGTGGACCACAATGGGGGTGGGGGGTGGGTGGGATGGATATACAGGTGCAGTTACCCTAGAACCATGACAGCCATCAGCTAATCCATTTAGTGCAGGTAGGAACATGATGACTCTTCATTCATCATTCCTAGATAGACCCTGAACTGTGCAGCACTTTGTTGTGAAAATAAACTTTTCTTGAATTCAAGCACAGGCCTAGTGGCTAAAGCTGCTCTTCAAAATCCAGAAGTGTCACAGAGCGAGAAAGAGAGACAGAAGGGCTATTTAAGAGGGAATTTCTAGAATACTTTTACTGAATTTGGATGGGAAGGAGAAACGTTCATTTTTCCCAGTCTCGGCCTGTACTAAGGATTTCTCCCCATGTAAACTCTCAGTCACTCCCACACTTGCTTACACGCTTATGCTCCCCAATCAATCTCACCTTAAACAGTCAATAAATGTGGCCTGAATGTTTGCTGTTGGTTTCTTCTGAATGGTACAAATGATCCCGCTTCTGGTTTTCTATAATTCTGTCCTCTTTCCCCCCCTACGCCCTCCAACTCCTTCCCGCATTGGACAATGTACGTCTGGCCTAAAATTCTGTTCAACATTGATGCAGCCAATGGAAATTGACATTTCCCACTTCTCAGGTTAGCCTAATGTTAATTAAAGCATCACACTGCACTATTGCCATCTATTTTCATGAACTTCATGCTATTATAAAATCAAGCTGTTTCCACATATGAATAAATATTTAAAGTCAAATGTCAGACTCCTGAATCTGAATACAAATACTAGGATATGGATATGTTCTTATGTACATTGTGGTTTAAGAAAAATAGTAAAGATATATCCATGTATAAAATATGTGATATTCAATGTATGTTTTATAGCTGGGAATATCATGAAATGAAATCATGATCCAGTTGGTCCAGACTGTGGAAATAGCACTATGTTGCTACTGTATATTGGCCAGACACCATTGTTAAGCTTACTGAGAGCTCAGTCAAAAACATTCATTATCAGATGAAATTATTCAGCCAAATTTTCAAAGCAACAATTAAAATAAAAATGTGCATCTGAAAGGCCTGGGATGAAGTAGTACTGAACACAGAGACCTTTAAACGCTGAATACTAGTTTGTTGGATGTTCCATAATTTTTCAACCCTGACTAAAGCACCACTAATTTATCCACAATGAAAATTACTGGAGCCCAGACTACTCACTAATGAAAGTGGAGATCTGTAAATGACATTTATAGTGTGATGTTAATGCTAACTGTAGTAGTTTCCTGGGATTAAAACACACACGAGGAAAATTTTGTGAAAAGTTCAAGGCTACTTAAATCTCTTTCAATTAACTAAAATAGAGTCAGAAGTTAGTATGGATTTTGTTTTGCTCAATTAAGGTCTTGCCAGGGTGAATCTACAGTGTGGTATCCGTGTCCACACTGTCTGTTAGTATCCAGTAAGCTAGCACACTGTATACTCTCACCCTGGCTTGCCGCATACTAACTCTCTGAATACACAAGCCCTTAGAGTCCTGCTATTCCTCTTAATTCTCTATTTGCTCCTGAAGTTCAATTGGCTTAATAACTGCTTTGATCAGGGACCATGTGTATTGTTGTAATCATGGCTAGTGCTGTTATATGTAGTATAGTGCTCCAATGACAGCTCACTCTGTACCACTGGAACTATAGAGTGCAGAGGGATTGCTTCCCCAGGTTATTAGGGCTATTCCTATGGAAATATATAGGGTAGCAGCCACACAGTGTCTGGTAAGACAAAGTCTGCATCAAGCCCTTTTGGCATGGCTTTTGTCATAGGATCTCAAAACATGTGACTGTAATGGGTTGTGCTCACCGCCATGGCATCTCCTGCTGGTTGCTCTGGAAATTAGCTCTGTCCATCAGGAGGGCGCTCTCCTCATGTGATATCTCATTCTCCGTCACTGCTTCTCCACTAAGTATTGGGACCTGTGTCACGCCCAGACCACAGCATCTTCTTCAGTGCAGCCCTCCGGCTGCACCCCAACTCTGTTGTCTCTTCCCTTCTAGGGGAACCAGCAGTCCTTCACCCGTCCTTTTGCTGCAGTGGGCAAACTGCAGCTCCTAGTCCAGCCCCTTGCTCAGGCTCAAACTGCAGTCCTTTCAGGGGCCACTTCCCTCGGGGGCCAGCGGGGCCAAGGGGCAAAGTGGGGACCCAGGCCCACCTGTTGCTCTGGGCCCTGACCCAGGCATTCTATAGCTGGCAGCTGCTCATTGCCACTCCTCCTGCTCATTGCCTCTGCCGCTACCTGCTTTCCCTGGGCCACTTCCCTGTAGCATGTACTCTGCCCCTGTGTCGAGGCCTCAGTCTGGGAGCAAGCCAGGCTGGAACTGCACTTGCTTCCCTGACCCTGCCCAGCACTGCTCTGTCCCAGGTGCTTCTCTCTACAGGCAGCCAGTCCTTCCCCTTCAAGCTCCAGGGGAACTTTATATGTGAATGGGACTGTACATGGTGCAAGTCAGTGACAGATTTGTTGCTCAGATTCTGAGAATTCCATATAAGGGTTGGAAAAAACCCTGTGAAGTCAAAGGCAGTGAAAGTATTGCTGATTTAATTCCAGGTGGAAAACATTTTGTGCAGTTGTCAGAGAGACATTGAAATGGCTTCAGAATGTGAAGGAAGCATTAAACACTGAGTGGAATGCAGCTTCTGTTGAAAGAGAGCCTTTCCTTCAGCAGAAAGCTTCCCTTGTAACAAATCCTCCCTGGCCAATTCAGATGAGTGGTCTGTATTATGGCCAATAGTAATAAATATTACAAAAGCAGAACTCTCCTTGTATTACAATACACAAAACTCCTTTTAACAAAGGAAAACCACGATTCCCCCCTCTTCTCGTTTGACTCAAGAAAGGGCACAAAATGCCTGCTGATCTCTTCTGTCAAGATCTTCTCTGAAGTGGCAGAATATTGGCTAACCAGTATTGCTGATGTGTAGATATTTGATGGGCTGTATGCTGTGAGTGTTGTAGAATCATAGGACTGGAAGGGACCTCAAGACATCATCTAGTCCAGTCTTCTGCACTTATGGTAGGGCTAGGTATTATCTAAACCATCCATGACAGGTGTTTGTCTAACCTGCTCTGAAAAATCTCCAACGATGGAGATTCCATAACCACTCTGGGCAATTTATTCCAATGCTTAACCACCGTTACTGTTAGGAAGTTTTTCTTAATGTCCAACCTAAACCTTCCTTGCTGCAATTTAAGCCCATTGCTTCTTGTCCTATCCTCAGATGTTAAGAAAAACAATTTTTCTCCCTCCTCCGTGTAACAACCTTTTATGTACTTGAAAACTGTTATGTCCCCTCTCACTCTTCTCTTTTCCAGACCAAACAAACCCAATTTTTTCAATTTTCCGTCATAGGTCATGTTTTCTAGACCTTTAATCATTTTTGTTGCTCTTCTCTGGACTTTCTTGTACTATTAAGTTTCTTGGGGCAATTCTCTTGTAGGCAAAACTCAGTTTGACCATTGGCCATTTTTAATGCAATTGCTGGGACTTTGTATGTGCTAGAAGTTTTCTCTGTGAGATCAAGGTGAGACTTGCCTGTCATACTCACCAACATCACTGCCTCTGGTTCTGCTGTATACTGGGAGATTCTTTAAAATGCCAGTTGTGCAATGTAAAGGGCCAAGTTGAGAGACTCCATTATTTAGTGGAAATAGCACTGAACTGGGACTCAGGAAACCTGGTTCTGTTCCTATCACTCACTGATTTGCTGTGTGACCTTCGGCAAGTTACTTCATCTTTTTGTGCCTCTGTTTCCCATCCCATCCTTCATTGATCTGGTGCATGTGGACTGTAAGTACTTTGAGGGCAGGAATTGTCTTCTACTATGAATTTGTACTACACCTAACACAATGGGGTCCCAATTTCAGCTGTGCACTACCGTTACACAAGTAATTAATAACTGTGTTTGTCACTGAATTTATGAACATGCTGGATATCTTCACATAGAAATACCTGCCCATGGGTGGCCCTGGGAAAAATAAACCTTCCGCATCTCGGCACAAACCCAGTTTTGAGAAAACTTCTTTACAAGGTATCACTGGTTCTCAGCATCAACTAGTGCTAAAAGGCACTAAAGCTCATTAAAAAGGTTGGACAAATATTTCCATCAAAACTTTTTTTGGATCGAAAACTAGGGGTTTTTAAAAAGCAGAAAAAAATCACGGACAATGTCTGCTTTCCTTCAAGATTTGTTGTGGTTTTTTTAATTGAAAAGCTGAAATTAGTCTGCCAAAACCTGAATATGAGGTTTCAGAAGTGTGTGGCCAAATGTTTGCTGCTTGCTGTGTTAGATTGTTTAAAGAAACAATAAAGAATTCTGCTTAAAAAAAATCCAAAACTTTTGAACCACCTCAGCTTGTGATCAAATGCCTGAACCCATCCAGGCAGAGATTTTTCCAGGTGTCTGATACTCTGCTGGCTTCCTTGATTCATATCTGTCTCCATAACTTTGGGTTCATTTAGCTTAGAACATAAGAATGGCCGTACTGGGTCAAACCAAAAGTCCATCCAGCCCAGTATCCTGTCTACCAACAATGGCCAATGCCAAGTGCCCCAGAGGGAGTGAACCTAACAGGCAATGATCAAGTGATCTCCTTCCTGCCATCCATCTCCACCCTCTGACAAACAGAGGCTAGGGACACCATTCCTTACCCATCCTGGCTAATAGCCATTAATGGACTTAACCTTCATGCATTTATCTGTTTCCTAGAGACTGACTCCATGAGGTCCCTCACAAACTTGAGACGGTTACTGTGGGTTTGTCTTTAGTATAGCTTACGTACATACTCCACAAACTGAGCATTTGAGCTTCGTTCAAAATCTGGGATGAGCCTATGTTATGAAAACTGAAATGCTCAAAATAGCACATGCATGTGAATGGACACAGGGTGCTAAAATTAAATTAACCCAGGGGTTCTCAAACTGGGGGTTGTGAGCTGTCAGTCTCCACCTCAAACCCTGCTTTGCCTCCAGCATTTATAATAGTGTTAAATATATAAAAAAGTGTTTTCAATTTATAAGGCGGGGGGGGGGGGTCGCCCTCACAGGTCTGCTATGTGAAAAGGGTCACCAGTACAAAAGTTTGAGAACCACTGAATTAACCCCTTGGAAGCCTCAGGGAATGCAGGGGAGGGGGGTCTCCCTTGGTAGGGTTGGGAAGGATATTCCTCTTCTCATGTGATCCCTCCCTCAGTGGCTAATTTTAAATGAACCTACTTTCCCCTGACATGAATCTCCCTATGGCACTGAAATTAAATGTAGACTATAATTTGGCATTTGAGAAGTGAAAGGGATGGTAGCCCTAATGGAAAAGCTAATAGCTTGGCTCTTCTGCAAGCCTCAAACTGCTGAATGAACTTTAGGGTAGGGAAGGCTGTGCCTACCAAACAGCCTGGCCCTGCCCGCTATCTGACCTCCACCCACTTCCTGCCCCCTGGCTACCCCCCCCTCAGAATCCCCAACCCACCCTGCTCCTTGCCCCCTCACCATCTCCCAGAGACCCCACCACCAACCACCACCCCGGGACCCCATCTCTTCTCCCTGTCCCCTGACTGCCCTGACCCCTATCCACCCCCTCGCTGAGTCCTGACAAACCCCTGGAACGCCCACAATCCAACCCCCCCCATTCCCTGTCCCCTGACTGCCCCTCCCAACCTCTGCCCCCTCCCTGTCCCCTGACTGTCCCTGGGACTCCCTGCCCCTTAGCCAACCCCCCCCGTCCCCGGGCCCTTACCTCCGACTTCCTCCCTCATCCGGAGCCTAAGCGCATCCAGACCTTCCCTGGACAGAGGCAGCATGTCTCCGGCAGCACCCCGAGCTCCGCCCCACTCAGAGCCGCGTGGTCAGGGGGCAGGGCTGTAAGCTCCAGCGGGGCCTGAGCTTGCTCTACTCAGTGTAGAGCTCACAGCCCCGCCCGCTCACCACGCGGCTCTGAGCGGGGGCAGAGCTCCGGGGCCCAGCAGGAGCCATGCTGAAGCTTTCTGGGATGCTGCTGGATGCGCTGAGGCTCTGGGAGGGACAGAGGCGGAGGCAGGGTTGGGCCAGCGAGGGAGCCTGGGCCGTTCTCATGGGGGCCCCTGCGGAGCCCAGGGCCTGGGGCAAATTGCCCCACTTGCCCCCTACTCTGGGTGGCCCTGTATTGGGATAATGCCTTTTAATCTGATGAGGATACATGTGCAACAAAGGCAAGCATCCGTAATAGTAGATCAGTATTAACTGAGTAGTGCACTTAACTAACCTCGTGCTGTTCTGAAGAGAGATTGTTTTTCAGAGAGTGCATATACAATCCCTTTATTTCATATCTTTCTCTGCCTCACGTGTACTCTATCTTCTAATCTATTTACGTCAAGATTGAGTAAAATTTTCAAAAGCACTTACATGATTTAGGACCCTGAGTGCCATTAACTTTCCAGGACTCCTAAATCATATAGTAAAATCTTCAAAAGCACCTATGTGTAATTAAAAATAAGAGCAGTTTCAAAGAGCTCCATTCAAATGAACAATCTACCTACCCCCAAATATTGTTCTCTGTTTCCATGAAATTGGCCAAGGCGATATTTAAGGACAGGCTTAAGGACTAATATCTCATGACTCATCAGCATTAGAAATTGCCAAGGATGCATGATATAGTAATTAAATGGTTCAGTAATTTATCATGTGAACACCACCACCACATAGGTACTGTATATATGAGTATGTATGCACATTTAGTGGAAACATTTTTATGGTAATACCATTAGATTTTGAGTCTTGATACCATTCTATGCAGAATTTGGAGGGTAATTCTGAATGTTATTTGATCAATAGAAGTGATGAGTCATCAACTGAGTTTCTTTTATGAGCACTACTTTTATTTAAAAAACAAGTGAAAAACAATCCATTGGAAAAATCTACATTAACTCGTATCTCCTCTTACCTAAAAATATACACATGCACATCTTTACTTTGGAGGGGAATGGTCACTGACTAAGCCTACAATTGAAAAGCACCTCAGCATTACAAAATTGTTTATTTTTCCCCAGGAATGCAGAAAAGGTGAAAATGAAGACCTTGTCCAAATGTAAACCTTAAATGAAGTGTGAATGCCAATAAATTAAAGCACTGGTTTGGCAAGCACAGTTCCAAACAACACATTTAGACAGCAGTACCTAGGTGTTATTGCTGGATCTGAAATGTGCTCCTATAGACTTAGCAGCCTGATTAGGTGCTTACACAGAGCAAAACAGATATTCTGCCACACTAATGTGAGACAGTTTCTGCATTAATAACTCTGACAGCAGGCTTATAAGTAATGTGCAAAGATCTTGTCACAAATATATTCATTAATTCATATATCCCCCCTCTATTTTATGCTTCACGTATAAAGAATAAGACATGTTGAAAACTCTAAAATCTAATGGCTTATGGGGGGATGGAACCTAAAGCAACATATGCAACACTGGGGTCAAATTTTATTTAGCTTTCCACTTTCAGAAGACAAATACAATTATTTCTCTTGCTGCAGAGACAAACCGGGTTGACTTAAACCCTGAGTACACATTTTGATCAACTCTAGTCCAAGACTGATTTCCACTTTCACAGGCTGTAACCGGAAGACTTTTTTAAGTACAGTTACACTTAAAATTATTACTCAAAATAAATTTATTCCAACTTTGGAAGTTTTGTCAGTGCAAATCCAGAATGGATGCTTTTAAGAAAACCTCTTCTGAGCCAATAAACATGAATTATACACAATATTGTTACATAAAGTAAAATTTTACGTAGTTTGGAGGAGAAAAAAAAGGCCCTCAAACAGGCTCATTTTTAAGTGTTCAGAAATTCAAAACTAGCAACACATTGCAACTTATCTTCCTGGCTTCACTTTTGGTGGATGGAGAAAGAAAATAGGAAGGACATTAGAACAAGGAAAAGGATCTGCCAGGCAGTGGGGATGCAGCATTTCAAAGAAGCATTGGCACAGGTAATAAAACTGTGTGCTTCTCAAACCATTTTTCACAGGTCTTTTCCCCCTCAAACCCTTTTCACTAGGAAAGCTATTAATCATTATGATTAAATATTTGCTGATAGTGCCATAGGACGCCATGGTACATTACACAGCAATTAAAGAAATCGGGCCTTTACACTAGATTGACACCAAAGTAAGTCCAGGTAACTAGATGTGCAAAATGGTGTAATGTCATGGAGAGTCAGGCCCATGGTCTCTTACCATCTAAGGCATCAAGCCTGCAAGTTACAACACGTGGGTGGACTCCCACATCAAGTGGAAACCCATTGAGCTTGATGGGCCTTCTGGCTGGAACATTGGTTTACTCAGACATTGTAACTGGCCAAATCAGGGTCTAAATAGAAGAAAAGACTGAAGGAAATTGTTTCAGGCAAGATGAAGACCAGGCGGAAGGAATACATCAAATAAGGTAACCTTGTCCAGTGGGAAGGGCACTGGACTCAGGAGACCTGGATTCCATTCCTACCTTTGACACTGACCTGCTCTGTGACCTGCAGATCATTTCTCTTTCTGTGCATCTACCTAGATTGTAAGCTCTCCAAGGCAGGGCCTGTCTCCTGCTATGTATTTGTACAATGCCTACCTAACACAAAATGGACCCTGTTGCCTGTCAGGGCCTTTAGGTACTGCTGTAATACAAATAGTTATTTTTATTTACTGAGGAGACCTGTCATTACACATCATTTTAGTTCCTTTATTACTATTTGTATTTTTCTCAGACTATGGATTGATTAAAGTTTGTGAGGGAAAAGTGACTTTGAAGAGGGATTTGAAGGAAAAAGAGGGGTTGGCAGAGGACATTTTCAAGTTTAAGGCACAAAGGAGTATGTGAAAGAAGGTTACAAACAGGAAGTGGAAGGAAACAGGAACCCTCTAGGATACTCTTGCATAGTTAGGATTCAGTAGACTCTTTGGGCCAGATTCTACTGGAATAACTGTTGACTTCACTGGACTTTCTCCAGATTTACCTCAGTGTACCTGAGGCAGAATTTGGCCCACAGAATTAAGTTTTAACTAGACCAAAAATGATGAAATAGAAGAAATATCTAACGGAATATAGTGAATGATCCTCGACTTTCTGGCTGCACTCATTCAGCATATACACCTGTATGTTTTGGAAACTGTGTGTGGGTGAGTGTGGAGAGAATTAAGGGCTCAAAAGAGCTTGAATTGCCTTGCTTTGGGACATCCCTGCCTACTTGTCATGCTGCACACTTCCAAGAAGCAAAGTTGGTGTCTGGGAAGCATGCCGAACAATTAGAAGTTTAACAAATGGAAAATAGAATACTGTATGTCACAGAGTCCCTGGGCGATGCTCTGGAACTGCTCCCCACAAAGCCAATCAGGACTTTGGGGAGCCTCCTCTCCCTTGGAGCAGACTATTTCAGGGCAAGAAGCTCACACATCTTCACCTCCTGGGTCTCTCCTTGGAGCATTCAGCATCCTCTGCCCCTCCGTGCGCTTCCCACAGCGAGCCCGCCCCAGTGGGGTCCTGGGGAAGCCAGAGGGTCCTGCACCCCCACTTTTCAGTCAGACGTGACTCTCAGCCAGCCAGTAAAACAGAGGTTTATTTGATGACAGGAACACAGTCTAAAACAGAGCTTGTAGGTACCGCGAACCGGACCCCTCGTCTGGGTCCATTCTGGGGGGCAGTGAGCCAGACCCCCATGTCTGCACTTCATTCCTCATCCCCAGCCAGCTCCAGACTCAAAACCCCCTCCAGCCCCTCCTCCTCTGCCTAGTTCCTTTCCCAGGCCAGGAGGTCACCTGATCTCTTTATCTCTAACACCTTCAGTTGGCACCTATGCAGAGGAGGGGCCCAGGCCATCAGTTGCTAGGAGATAGAGTGTCAGGCATTTAGGTGCACTGGCCCATTGCTCTGTAGCAATCACACCCCCTTATTCCACCACCTAGATACTTAAGAACTGCATAGGGGACACTGAGACACCAACACAGAAATCAGAGAAAACATTAAGAACATTCCCAGTTCCTCACACTATGTTTCTAGGTTGCGTCTAACCTCTTAAACAAAAGGGGAAATTTCCTATGTTTGTGCAAAACAGAGTGCTCTGCCACTGTTTGAAAGTTAGGCTCTTTTTGGATTTTCACAATATCATGTCACCGTCAGAAACTTTCCATAACAAGTTACAAAGTCTCCTGTCCCAATCCAACATATAAGAGAGATTTCTGCATACAGCTTAGTCTGAATTTAGGTAGTTCAAGTCATATTTATACAACTTTAAATGCATCCATTGTGAGATTTTTTCTATGTTTAGGGTTAAAATGGATTTTTACATTAAGTGCAGGAAATCCTAAAAGGTTTTTTTGCCCTTGAAATGTGTCTTGGATGACTAATGAGAGAGCCACCTGCTTATTTTTTTCTTTTTAGTAGCTAATTTGTTAGTATTACTAATGGGAACCAATACAAATTAGCAGTGGTTACATCTTTGAATGATGCAGCGTTACAAAGATCTTTAAACCAATTTCAAAAGTGTCAGAATGTTACCTTGTCAGAGGACGAGAGTTGGGTGCTTAATTAAAAACATTTTACAAACATGTTGTTCAAAATATGTGGTGAAATTCATACGTATTCACAAAAATCTGTGACTTTTTCATCCATGTCTTTAAGGTGTGGGTAGCATTCGCTTCTACACAGCAGACTGGCACAAGACCTATGCACCATTTACATTCCACATTCTCAGTACATTTTAAGTATTCATTTAGAATAGAAATAAAAATTTTTGAAAATGTTTTGACAAAATCCTGTTTTGACATTTTCAAAACAAATACTTTGATTTTCAGTTTGAAATTACCTTTTGTTTAGAAATTTAAGTTAATTTTTAGTTTGTGTGTGGGGTGTGTTTAATTAAAAAGGTCAAAACTGAAATGAAATGTTTTGAAATTACTGGAACTGAAATATTTCAGTTGACCCACACTTTTTTTTAATGTTCTGTTTTAAAAATGTTTGAGACCTTGTGTCATAACTTTCCTACTCAGATCTGAACCTTAGAGTTCAGAACATGAGAAGCTAGCATGAAACCTCCAAACTTAATTACCAGCTTGGATCTGATATCGCTGCCACCAGCCATAGAATTCCAGTGTCTGGCTCACTCTGGTCTCCCCAAAACCTTCCCTGGGGGACCCAAAGACTCAGATGCCCTGAGTCTCACCACAAAGGGAAATACCCCACTTCCCTTTCCCCTCTTTACCTCCTCCCAGATTTCCCCGCCCTGGGTAATCTAGGAGATTCCCTGCTTCAAGTCCTTGAAACACAAGTACCGAGAGATCAAATCTCTCCCTCTCCTCACCCAGAGAGTATGCAAAGTCAGGCGTAGTAAATCTAACACAAAGAGATTTTCTCTTCCCCCCTGTCTTCTTCCTCCCACCAATTCCCTGGTGAGCTGCAGACTCAATCCCTTTGAGCCTCCACTAGAAAAAAAAATCCAACAGGTCCTAAAAAGAAAACTTTATATAAAAAGAAAGAAAAAGACATAAAATTGGTCTCTGTATTAAGGTGATAATATACAGGGTCAATTGCTTAAAAGAGAAAATGAATAAACAGCCTTATCCAAAAAGAATACAATTTAAAACATTTCAGCAACTATACACATGTAAATACAAAAAAACAATATAAACCTATTGTCTTACTATCTTTGTACTTACAACTTGGAAATAGAAGATTAGAAAGCCTGGAGATAGAGAGATCACTCTCAGAGCCGAGAGGGTCACCGAACCAAGACAAAGAACACCCACCCCAAAACTTCCCTCCCTTGACATTTGAAAAATCTTGTTTTCTGATTGGTCCTCTGGTCAGGTGTTTGGTTCCCTTTGTTAACCCTTTACAGGTAAAAGAACATTAACCCTTAGCTATCTGTTTATGACACCTTGACTTATGTTTTTCAAACTCTCAGATTCTTGTGGGATGGAAAAATAATTTCCCACCCACCTCTAGTCAGAGCTGTACATGTATTCAAATTACACTGTTTAGGCAATCATTAAGTGAGAGACTGCCAATGTTTGAGTAATCTGATGAATTGCAGTGGGGAACTGACATTGCCTGCTCCTCAGACTCACTTTCTCAGGATTGGGGCCCAGGTTGGCACTATTGAGGCTGATTTCTATGTAATGTGGTATACTAATCATCATCAATCATCATCATCATAATGCTCTGGGTGTATTTAATATAAAATACTCTTGAAATTCTAAATGTCCAAGGAGGCAGTTATGCCCCAGAAAGGTCTTCTATTCTGAATTAAATTGGGGCTCAGTTTCCTGGACCTTAGAGAAGTCTATTAATTGGTCTGATGATCTGAGAACACGAGGTGATAGGAACTACGTAGACTGGGAGGGGAGTGGAGTGGTGTGAGGGATACACATTGTTCCCCACCATCTGTATGGGAATTTTAACCTGGAGCTTTATCATCACCACTGCTGAACCTCTTCCATCATGGGGGCTTATGCTTGCACATTATTTTGCTGTCTAAGGGCTTGTTTACATGGTGGGGCACACTACGGAAGTATGATTTCTAAAGCACACTAACATGTTACGTATTAATTGGTCTATGAAGACTCTGCTACTGCACACTAATTGTTCCTGTCTGTACATTAGATAACTTTCAGTTTGCACCAGCAGGGTAGATGGCCACAAAATCCACTAAAAACTTTTGGCAGAGTGGGGTTGATTGGGTCCTGCCCCTGGAAGGTGTGACAAGGCCAGGGGAAGGGTTAGGTCCTGTCCTGAGGGGGTGGGAGGTCCAGCGGTGTGTTGCAGAGGTGAGCCCACCCCTCATTCACTGCTCAGTGGTTGTTCCTGTCATGCAGGGCTGGGCTCAGCAGAATATGTGTGCATCTGCATGTAAGCAGGGTCCTCTTCACATGTTACCCTGGTTCCTTCCTGGCCCTTGTCCTACTGAATCACCTCCCCAGAGATGGGCTGTTATGGGCCAAATAAAATGATTTGACAGGCCAGATTCAGGCCTATGTTGCCAGTTGCCCATCCCTGGTCAGGGCCGGCTCCAGGGTTTTTGCTGCCCCATCAGCAAAAAAAAATAAAAAATAAAAAAGCCACGATCGTAATCTGCAGCTCTACCACCACTGCTTCAGTCTTCGGCAGCAATTCAGCGGCTGATCCTTCGCTCCAGGAGGGAGTGAGGGACTAGCTGCCGAAGACCTGGACATGCCGCCCCTCACCGTTGGCCGCCCCAAGCAGCTGCTTGCTGGGCTGGTGCCTGGAGCCGGCCCTGTCCCTGGTCTATGTAAACAATGAATGTGCAACATATTAGTGTACTTTAGAAATCACACCCTTATAGTGTATATTAGCCCACTTTATAGAAAAATCCTCTTTGATGCCTTAAGTAAATATTTCTCTTTCAAGAGACAGTTCTACTTTCATGATTTCCTTAACTTGAACCCAATCATGATTCAGATGAAGGTTATGATTTGAGCCCTTCCAATGCTCATCTAATAGATTAGGATTTATGAAGTGTGGAAAATGGAGGGTTAGTGCACTGCGTGCTGGAGCTTAGCTTACATTTCCTGAACCGAGCAGGACATAGCACTTTGATAAATACTTTTTCTTTTCCATGTTGAGCATCTAGAATTTGTTTTAGCCAGATCTATTTCCCTTTTGGCCAAGTAAAAATGGATTCTTTGTTGTCCTTTTTGTATTCTTATTGCAATACCTGTCAAGAGAATGAATATGCTATGCCATTCTATTCTCATTACAGTCTTAATATTGTCTCTAGAAATAATGAATGTTGTGCTTTTCTCTATTCTTTCAAGATTTGTAACATGAGTGATACTGAACTAACATTCCTTATCTCATTCTATAGTCTCATTCTGGTGGCAAAGGACTTGGCTCAGATAACGATTGGACTAGTGCTCAGGTTATAACAGTGCATTATAAATTATAATATTTCAGATATGCTGTAGAGAGATTATCTTTCTATGTTCAGCTGTAGGAAGTTGTGTGTCATATAATGCAGAATTTTCACAATACATTTAAATAGGCAGGATACCATTTGCCAGCAAACATTTTTAGTTTTTATAAGGAATGAGAATAACTAGAAATGCTTATCATCGTCATCAAATCCTAGACTTTCCTCTCCATCCCTCCTCTCCCCATTGCCTGAAGAAATCGTGTGAGGCTAACAATGTCAGGCAAAGGCTTTGGACATGAAAACAGAGAAGTGTCACATTCTGACACCTAAATAAAGGTTTAAAACACTGAGCAGAAGCTGTAGAATATAGGACGTGTAATCCATATTATCTGTAGAGGTGAACATGTAAGTGGATGCAATAACCATATAAGACTTGGTAATCACGTCCTCTTCCAGAAAAGATTCTAACAAAAGGGAGACCCAAATGAGGCTGTGTTCAATTCAGAGGTGAAAGTAAGCGGGTACAGGCCGGTACAGAGGACCGGTAAGAAAAGGAGACTGACTGAGGGAGGGAGAGAGAAGCCTGCTCCCTGCATAAGAATAGTTTAAACTCAGCTGTTCCCTGATGGTTCAGCCCCCAGGGCTAGGTTTCTGGCATCCTTGTTAATTTCACTCACAGTAGCTGAGGGGAGGAAGTTGAGGGGAGGGTGTGTATGACCATGGCAGGGGCAGCCCTTTTCTGCCCCCGGGATGAGGAGATCTCTCCAATACTAATATACACAACAAATACAAGTATTTAGCTGTACAGCTTAAATCCAGAGCTAATAAAAGCAGGTGGAAGGGGAAAACTCACTGTCACATTGGTTTTTTGCTCCTCCCTCCCCCTCCTCCAGCCAGGCTGCAGACAAGGCTCTGCATTCCTCCCCCCCTCCAAGCACAGGTTCTCCTCTAGGCTCTAGCTTGCAGTAGGAACACTGGCTGAGATGCCTGCTGCTGCTGCTGCCTGCAAAAGAAGAGTTTAAACTCAGCTGTTCCCTGTGCAGTTCAGTGCCCAGAGTTAGGAGCCGTTTCTGGCATCCTTGTTAATTTCACTCCCAGTTGTTGTTGGGTGTGTGTGACCATGACAGGGGCAGTTCTTTTCTGCCCCCAGGATGAGGGGATCTCCTAAACACAATCAAACTCAGGAACTATTTCCAAGTTCAAATCTATCCCATTCCCTCCCCAGCAGAGGATCATGGTTGTGATGTCCAAACTGCTTGCAGATCCTCTTTGAAATGTTACTGTTTAAAAAAAAAACACGAAAAACATGGAGAACATGGTGGAAAGATGTGTCATGATGATTAGGGTTTATTTTGGGCAAAGCAATTTTGCTAAAGCAACTAAAGATTCACAGGGAAAGCAAATAGCCCCCATAGACAAGACCACAAAGGTATTGGAGGGGAAACTGAATATTCAGGGAAATTGTTGTGCCTCCTTTGAAAGAAATAGTACTTTTCATTCCAACCCTCTTTATATATTGATTTAAACACCTGAAATGTTCTTAGGACATCGGGTGCAATCTCAAATCTCTTTTTGTTTTGTCCTGCCTGCAGAGTGCAGAGGTTGAAATTGACAAAGCTTTCTCTAAATATCTTGTATATTTCATGAAGGCTATTCCAGTTGGCCTTCATTCACCCCTGACTTCCCCTCCCCACCCCCCGGCTCCCTTATGGCTGGCTGGCTGTTTTTGCCTTGGTTACTTACTCCTTGGAAGACCCAGCCCAGCAGCACCTCCTGGCTCTCTGCAGGCAGCAGCCCACAGGGGCCGGTTGCTGGGGTTGCTGCTGGTTGGTGGCAGGCTGCAGCTGCATTGTTTGTGGCACATTCATACACATACACATACATACAGTCAGAGGTGAAAGTAAGCTGGTCCGGTCCGGTTTGGCGTACTGACAAGAGCCAGTACGCCGTGCTGGACTGCATCGACTTCCATGGTGGGGATTGAAAGGGCTCCTGCCACTGCAGGCAGCCCAGAGCCCTTTTAATCCCGGCCGTGGCTCTGGCGGCTGGACTGGGGTGGGAATTTAAAGGGCTCAAAGCTCCCCACAGCTGCGGGCAGCCCAGAGCCCTTTGAATCCCGGCCACGGCTCTGGCGGCCACGCTGGGGACAGGATTTAAAGGGCTCCAGGCTTCCCTCAGCAGCAGGAGCTCTGGGCCCTTTAAATCCCTGCCCCAGCCCCGCAAAGCTTGGGGTTCCCTCTGGCGGCCAGAGCCCCGGGAGGCTCCAGCCACCTCTGCAGCTGGGAGCCCCTGGTTGATTTAAAGGCTCTAGATCTCCCCGCCACAGCTGGTTCCTCAGGGCCTTTAAATCTTGAGAGGCCACGCCTCTCCTGGATGAGGCCACGCCCCCTCAGGACTCCAGCAGAACCAGTAAGTCCTGTAAGTTACTTTCACTCCTGGCTCAAATTCAAGCCATCTGGCACCAGAAGGAACCCAAACAAGAGCTATGCAAGTAGCTGCAGAAAGGAGAGTATAAGGACAGACCATCTTTTAGCAACCACTTTAATGGTATTGTTGGAAAGCCAAGTTGGGGGACCAGTAACACAGAACAATCCTATACTCTGCTCCCAGATTCCCTGAGTGACTTTCAGAAATATTTTATTTAATTTTTTTATAGTGCAGTATTTTCCAAACTGCGATGAATAAAACTTGACACACAATTTATTATCAACACGTAGAAAATACAAATAAAAGACATAATAAATATTATTTCTTCAAGATTAAAAATATAATGTTAATTTCTCTAGGAACTATATTCTGTATAGGAATTTCAATGCTTCTACTCCATAATGATTTCTGCAGAAGCACTTTTTATGTAGCAATCCCATAGGACAGATACAGAAACTTCTCATAGAGGTTTTCCTCTATAGAAAATTTATAGGACTCTATAGCTTTTTAAGAGAATATTTTTATAGGAGAAGACAAGTCTGGCAGCTAATCCTAGCTAATGTATGTAAAGAGAAGCTAATGTACAGTCAACCCTACAGCAACTAGTGGTAATTGTTTTTCCTGGAACAGAATATGTGATTTTTATATTACAGAAATGGAACTGTAATAGGTGAGAAAAATAGAAAACTGTATTTTGAGATGCAAGATGCATTAAAAAAAATTAAGGAAATACAAGAACAATTATCACAGAGAAATCTATAAGACAGCTTTCACATAAATGTTAGTAAACGTTTCTTACAATTCCCTATATCCCATCATGTGGGTCAGAAAAATGATAGATTACTATAGTTTGTCTCTAGCATGCCTTTATTGGAAAGGCAATTACAGACTTCTCTGCTGCACTCATGCTAAACATACTATTTTAATGTACTTTATGTGTGTGCAATTTCCTAATTTTTTTAAAAAAGGAAACCAAAAAAACAGACATTCCATCTTTTTGACACCCACATGGGTTGTCAGCAGCAAAGGAACCTTTAGAATCAACAGCATGGACCTCTGCCACTCAAGCTAACAGAGTAACTGATAGCAGTAGCAGGCTGTCACCCAGTATATGGACCAGCACTAGAGGAGGATGGGACACTGGCAGTGGGTTTCACAGACATTTACTGATGGCAGAGGAAAGGTGAGACTCAGAAATCTTGGATTCCATTCCAGGTGCTGAAAGGAGCGTGGTTGTGTGGGCACCAGCATTTCTGCCTGTTCCTCCCCAAGCTTAACCCCTTCTGCCCAATCTCCTTCAACCTGATCCATCCCAGTTCTGTCCCTTACCCACTCCCCAGTCATTGTGCCAATGCCATTCTCCTTCCCTACCCAAGTACCAGTCTCCTCTCCTCATCTTTCTGAACTCAGTCCCTGTCTCCTTGCCCACCCAATCCCAATTCCCTGCTTCCCTTCTTGTCTCTAATCTCCTTGCCCAATCTGTCACAGACTCTCTTCTCTGTTTCCTTCTTCTATCAGTTTCTCCCACCCATTTGATCCCAGTCTCATTCTCTCATGCTCAGTGCTAAATTTGTGCCAGGGCTTGCCAGGGCTGAGCCCCAGCACCTCTGGGCTTGGCACTTCATAGTCTTGGCATCTCTGAGATTGTTGCATCAGGTATGAATGTAAAAGAATTGCTTGAGCCCTGGAGCTCAAATTGCTTGAGCCTGGGCATCTCTTTCATTACAAATTAAGCAGTGCCTTATTCAGTGTCAGTCCCACTCCAACCCTCTTCCTGTCTTGAAGTCTCTGTCTCTCTGCCTCACCAGTCCCAAATCTCCCATGAAGCCCCATCTCTTTGGCACAGTTGTCTCTCCTCTCACTCTGCCCCTGTTCCCCCGCCTCTCCACAAGATCTTTTCCAGTCTTCTCCACTCCCAGCGGTGGGAGCCACGGGGGAGTCATTGATACCACAGGAAAGACAGACTCTTTGCTCTCAGTCAGTGCTTAATTTGTAATGAAAGAGGTGCCGGGGCTCAAGCAATTAGGTGTTGGAGCTCAAGCAGTTTTTTTTTATGTTCAAAACTGGTGCAGCAAGCCCAGAAGTGCCTGGGCTATGAACTGTCAAGCCTAGAGGTGTCGGGGCTCAGCCCTGGCACAAATTAAGTGCTGCTCTCAGTTCCAGTTTCCAGCCCAGAGCAGCCATTACAGGGAACATTCTTCTGAGCCCTAATAGCTCTGGGAGGCATCAGGCTCAGTCCATCTGTGAAGATGGAACATGCACAGTCTGGTCAGCAATTACAAGCTGCGAGCGTCTCCAGGATGTTCAGTGATGATGCAATCATGTTAAACTCTCACAAGTGTCTACTGGGCATGTGTGAATTGTGATTTTCTTAGAAAGGTTTATAACTTGGCTAAATTTGGACCAATTTTCACAAAGCACATCCCTCACACAAAGGCCACCACCTGTCAAATTTAAAGTCACTGCTTCAAAGCATGATGTTACTGGAGCATTACAAACTAAATTTTTTTATTCAATATCTCACCCTCACATTTAGAGGGCTTTGGAGCACAATTAAAATCCCATTGAAGTCAACTGGATACTTTCTAGTGACTTCCATGGGGGTTTGAGGCCTTGAATTGACCCAGATTCAAATCAACCCTGATTTCTATTTTATAGACTTATCCTTAGGTTTTGAACATTTCTAAAAATAGATAGGCAGAACTGAGTACGGGCCATCTGCTCTTGCTGTATTCTGCAAAATGCCCAGTAGAGAACAGTGCTGTGTAGCATCTACTCTCAGCTGTGTAGTCCCTTGGATTATTAGACAATCATGTTATTGTTAGAAATAAATTAATGAGCATTACACACTTTCAAATTATGTCAAAAGTCCCATTTTGACATTTTGGGAATAAAAAGGGTTGTGTTTTCATTTCAAAATCACTTTTTCTTTTGATTTTTTTTTAAATTGTTGTAGATTGTAAAATTTTTAAAAGTCTAAATTGAAATGAAATGTTTTGATCACTTTGAAATACTTTTTTCAGAATTTCTGTTTTCAGAGAATTTCAAAATTTGGGGGGTTTATTTTGATTTTGAACTAAGAAAAATTTTGACATCTTGAAGTCCTTCACAAAACAGAATTTCTGTCCTCTACACAACTCTAGTAGCTAGTGCACACCATCATACTGGGAAAGACCAGTACTAAAACAGTCTTCAAGCTAGTATTAGTGCCTTGGGAGAAAAGCCTTGGACTTTGAGCAGAGGGGCTGGCATCTTGGTATCTGTAGGTCTGAAACTGAGATTCTGTGCAGTTCCTCAGGCTTTGTAAAGTTAGGATCTATGATCTTGAATCCTTTTGTAAGGCTAATTGTCCCTCCTCAAAGATCAGAATACTTCAAGTTGTCCATGGATTCAGCACCGTATCTTATTTGCCTTAGCAAAGACTTGTCTTTCCGTAACTTTTTCTGTGGAGGGGAATGTTACTGCTCCATTTATTTAAGCATTTTCAATAAAGTGCACAGATTGGTCTCCTAAATGTAGGTGATGGTTTTCTATCTTTAAAGTATCATGAGCTACTGAAAAACACTTAATGTATTCCTCTCCACCGATTACAAATCAAAATTCAGGGTTGGAGGGAGTGATATGCTACATATTTGTGTGAACATAACTAGAAAATGTTTTAATTACAGTTTTCTAAATGTACTTTTCGTGCAAGTGTTACAAAGTTAAAAAGTCAACCCTAACAAAATATATTAACAAAAAAGAACTATTAAAATAATAGAAAAATGAAGAACACTATTATGCAATATAGAACAGTGGAAATCATACCTATCACATACAGATATGACAGACACATCTTATCCAGCTCTGATCCAATCATAAATGATTATTTAAATACCATGACAAGTAACTTATTTTCAGAGAAAGCACTCCAAATTCAATTTTTTTGCAATATAAGTAAATATGAAAAATTGAGAAGCTGACAAATGTATGTGTATAATCCCAGTGGGTTCCTTTTTCTACCTACATGTTGAAAAATTGTAGGAGAAATAGAGAAGGCATTTTTATCCTGCTCATCAGGGAAAAAGGTAAAGTGATAGATTTTGGACTCATTTATACATATTTCAGGCATGTCTTTATATGTGTTTGTATATCAGCACCTACCACAATGAATATTTGATTTTGATTGGAGTCAGCAAGCACTATTGTAGTAATAATAATAATAATTAATATAATGACATATATAGGATACATTTAAAACATTAATTGTAGCTTTAGAGGTGTTATTTGTTCCAGAGGTATTTTCCCATTTTACTACAAAGAATATCACTGGGATTGGTAATATCTAAAAGCAGAGGGGAACTTTTTAAATGCAGCTACTATAGTTAGAAATTATAGTTAGAGATCTGTATGGAGTCAAAAGGGAACCTAGAAAACAGGTTTATGTATTTTACTAAAAGAACATTTTTTGGCTCAGTATCTCTGAAAACAAATTTTCCCTTTATAGCCATTTTCTTCTTGGTTATAGAGGCTCTTTTCCTTTAGTTCTAAGGGAGAAAGAAGCTATTGGAAGTTGTTTTTATAGCACATATGAAACCATAATTAGAAAGAGAGTATTGATCATTTTGCAACTGTAATCACAAAAATCTCTTTCTACGTTTGTTGCATAATTGATAATAGCGTAAGCTGGCCTTCAGTTAAGACCACAACTGAGCCAAGCAAATCCCTTATTTCTACTTGCACTTGGTGCTTCAGCTGACCTCTAATATAATTCTGTTTCTTTCTGTGTATAATTATTCCCTTAAATAAATTGTTTCAAATGCACACTATGTACTAGATTTTATAAAGTAGTGTTATCAAAGTTTGCTATACAGAATGAGCTCTTACAAAAGTAGCTCTTTTCTGTTGTAAGCTGCAAGCATATTGTTCCTTTGTGAAATACTTGTACTGGTATTTTTCCTTTTGACCTCTGTAGAAGAGAAGATATTACATTTTGATCTAGAGTGGTAATATACTTGGCCTCAGCGAACCAATCCAGCAACTTGTCAAAGCACATCAAATTTCAATATGCATTGACTTTTCTAAAGTCAATGCAAAATTGGGTGGTCCCATTCAGCTTAAGAACTAGCACAATCAGACTTCTTCAATTGCTATATGATACCTCAATTACCCCAAGGTCCAATATATATTCTGCTTACTGCTTCATCGCATCTCTGATCTTCCAGGGAAGTGGTCATGAGTTTTCTCTAATCCGGTGTCTGGGCTCAGTTTGGATGTGGTGGGAGGTGAGGTGTCTTTGTCCAGGCCAGGTAGAAAGTGCCATTGAGAAGGCAGTCATCAGGTGTTAGGCTTGGACCTTCTGCTGTGTCTTGATATTGTCCCCAGTAGGGACCATACCGGGCCCTGATATTTGAGGCCCTTTCTCTGGCTCCTGGGGAGTAGGGAGCTGTAAAGAGACCTCCTGTGCCTTCTATGCCTTTAGGAGATTGATGTAGTAGATTTTGTTTTGTTTTCCTTTTGTCTGGCTGCCAGATCTCATAATTCACCAGCCTCACCTGGCAAATGTTCTTGTGTGGGCCCTGCCATTGAGCCAACAGCTTTGACTCTGAGCTAGGGAGTATTCAATTCCCAGAGTGAAATACTCGGAGGCAGGCCCCTTTTATTATAAGTTGTTTGTTGGGCATTTTGTGCATTTAAGCAGCAAAGAATCCTGTGGCACCTTATAGACTAACAGACATTTTGGAGCATGAGCTTTCGTGGGTGAATACCCACTTCGTCAGATGCAAGACCTCCATGCATCTGACGAAGTGGGTATTCACCCACGAAAGCTCATGCTCCAAAACATCTGTTAGTCTATAAGGTGCCACAGGATTCTTTGCTGCTTTTACAGATCCAGACTAACACGGCTACCCCTCTGATACTTGTGCATTTAAGAACTTCTTCTTGGCCAAGGTGTCTAAGGCTTCTAGCCTGTCATGGAAGGTGAGGACATTTCACATCATGTTATCAGCTCGGAATGTTGTTCTTCCCACATTTCTCATATTAAGTGCAGAATCCCCCGCAGTTGTCTCCCATTTAGTAATTCAACTGGGGGAAGCCTGTAGATGACTGCAGCACCTCCGACACTGCAAACAGGAGGTGGAGAATTAATTGGCCCTAGTGTTGAGTGTCTGTGGCAACAAAATTTTCATCTTTTAGTGTCTGTTTAGAACTTTCTACCAACCCATTGGTTTAGGGATGGCAGATGGTGGTTCAGAGGGACTTAATTTTCAGTAGGCAACACAGTTGTTTTAGCATCTGGGACATGAATTTGGTTCTCTAGTCTGTGAAAATTCCCCATGGCCTCCTTACCCAGGCAAAGATCATCATTAGCTCAATTGTCATAATTCTGGCATTAATGGAGTGGCTTTGGGATATCTCATAGCGTAGTCCACAATAACCAAAATATATCAATACCCAGCCTCTTTCTTTCCAAGTGCCCCAACCATACCCATTCCAATCTTTTCAAATGATATACCAACCAAAGGGAGATGAACCAGTAGAGCTTTCACTACACTCCATAGTGCTGCTAGTTAACACTCAAGGATGGAGACACAGAAGTCTGATATATCCCGGGCCAGAAAACCTGGACCAGAATCTGAGGAAGGTGTTTTTTTCTAGCTGAGGTGCTTAGCAAATGGTAATACATGGGCCAAATGCAAGACTTCTCTGCAGTATGGTTGGGCCATCATGAGCTGGGCTTGGACCTCTCCCATTTGGTGGTCTTTCTCTAGGTGTCAACCATTCTCCCTGAATTTCAAAATGTGGGAATACCTCAGCTTGTTGGGGGCCCACTATCCATAAAAAACAGCCACTTGTGCACAAGCCCAGTTCAGAATCTCAACGCATTTTTGCTTCTCAGTAATAGGGTGACCAGACAGCAAAGGTGAAAAATCAGGACTGGGTGGGGGGGTAATAGGAGCCTATATAAGAAAAAGACTCAAGAATCGAGACTGTCCCTATAAAATCGGGACATCTGGTCACCGTACTCGGTAAGGTTGGAAAACTGAGTTAGGATCTCTGATTCGGGAAAGGGAGCAATCCCCAGCTCTGGATAGGAGCCCCCGCAGCTTCCTGGACCTCCCAAATCTTGGCAAGGGAGGATCTGGGTGGGGCTCCTCAGGACATCGACCACCTTGCCCAACATTCTCATTCAGCTGAGCCAATCCCTTGGGCGCACATATTTCTTCTCTGGATGTGTCTGTAGTGCCCAGATGCTATTTAATTTTCCATTAGCTGGATAACAATTGGCCATTGTCTTGGGCCAGCAGTGTAAGATCTAGTCTTTTCTCCCAGTGGGGAGTACCTGCATAAATTGTTTTAACAAAGTCATTTCTGTTACATGAGCCTATGTCTTGTCTCAGGTCTGAGCCATCAACACCTGTCTTGCAGCTTCTGGGCCTCTATGTGGAGCTGGATGCCTGGAGGATACTGCTTTTCCCAAAATCTCTGACAGAAAGATTCCTTCCTCTGAGGTATCCAATGAGTCCAAAATGGCCTCTTTGACCTGTGCATAATCTCATATGCTGTCGCTAGGTCTAACCAGCCTGGTTAAATGTGGAGACCACATCAATACACCCTACTTCAGTACATTTCAATACACCCTATTTCCTTTGTGTTAATTGCTCCCTACATTTTGGTTTTGGTGGAATAATAAAGTTGCTAAATTTCCCCTAAACGGAATTCCTGTGACCATTAAAACAATATTCTTTGATCTGAGACTGAATAATATGGTTATGTTTAAGAATTCTTCAACCTTTTGCCAGTATTGAGCTATTAGCTGACTTGAAACAAGTTAATCTGAAACACATCTACTGCTTTTGGTCTTGATTTTCTTGTCATCATCCCATGCAAAGCCTGCAGTCCTTTGTATGCTGTACTTTCAACAATTCACTGGATTTTTTCCATGCCTTGAAGGCACCATCAGGAGGTTTTTTGTGCCAAGATCATCTTCTGGTCTAAGTGTGCTTTTATAGCACACTGATGGCAAGCAGAGTTGAACACTTGAATTTGTGCTTTGTAATATTCAGTCAATAGGAATAATGAAAACCAGTTATAGGTGAAAGCGTGATCATGCATAGCAGGATATGAATCAGATTTTTGGCTGGACTGGATGCTCATTTTTGGACAGTGAAATATTAACAACTAGAGTGTGGATATTGATTGCTGAATCCTCTTGCATCAGCTATTAATGAATGTCAGATGCTATAAACTTCAGCTTCAACTGTTTGAAGCTTTGGAAATAGACGTATGGCAGTGATTCATTAGTTGTCGATCTTGGTGCAGTGCCAGGGTTTCACTCACACTATCTTCATTATTGTTAGACATTATTATTGCTATATTTTATTTTGAATGGTGTACTAAGCCTCATAGAAATACCCTCTTCTGTGTTTCTTGACATTAATAATAGTCAAAAGTATTTACTTTAAAGGTGAGACCTGGTCTTTGCCTGGTGAATTTTGTAGAAAAATAGCCTCCATCTGAAAATTCTAAGAGAAGGAATCTTCCCCTATCTCTTCCATAAAAAATGATTGTTTTGTACAATATAGATATAAACATCAAATAAATTAAAACACACAATAGTATGCTGTGTGTCAGGTATAGTTCCAACTATAGATTTGGAACACAAATCAAAACCAACCAGCAATAATCATCTTTGCATAGATAGTGAAATACATAGTAAGATTGCTGAGCACTTGCATGAGAAATTGCCACTGAAATCAGTGTCACATTCAGCCAACCTTACTCAAAAAGCTAGCCAAAAGTAATTATTATTTTAGTGGATTTTTAAAAAAATTATTTCTCTGAGTATTTTGATGAAAAATGTTGACGTTCTTAAAACTTTTCCAATATATATTTTTGGTTTTATAGTTTTTTGTTTTGTTTTATCCACAGCTCCTTTTTTCTCCTTTCATGGAAAGAGAAGGTGGAACTCCCCAATCTGATTCTTTTTTCCAATCCCAGAATTGTATCAAAAGTGTTGGAAGAAAAAAAAAACTTTTTTGTTTCATTTTTTTCATCAAAAATTAACAAATTTCAAAGGAAACAATTTTTTACCCCAGAAAAATGAAATTAATTGTTGTGAAATGTAATTTTTTTTCTTCCTCTTCTGCTTCCTCATACTGAGTGGTACCTTACTTTGTGAGTAGTCCCAGTAAAGAAAATTGGTCCCAGAGTGGACTAGAGTATGGAGCCTTCATTCATGGGTATGGTCACTTACTCATGCACAATTGGAGGCAAAGTATGGTACTACTCAACATGGGAATGCATAGTAGAACTGGTCCCAATGAACAGTTACAGCAACATTTGGTTGGTAGTACTTTGGTGGAGCTAAATCCTTTTGTCCTAGCTCAGGAGAAGTTCTCATTAAAGCCCAAATCCTGTCATCAGTGCTCTGTTTTCTCTGCCTGTCTTTCCTCCCCATCATTAGGTATTCTCTAAATGATTCTTTATGAAGCCCCTGATTCCCCCTGAAGCCATCCTTCCCAGTATAATAAATAAATGTTTCCATTATTCAGACAGTTCTTGGGGGTAGGGGAGTCCATTCATTCGCCTTCTCTTTTCTTCCTTAGTGGGAAAAGTTAATCTCCTCTCCTCCTTTCCAATGGAACAGCTCCCTCTCTCCTCTCAGAGAGGTAGGATCCTTCATATTTCATTCTCTCCATCTCCCTGTTGACTCCCATAACACTGATTGGGTTTGTAGTAAAAATACCTGACACTGAGGTTCCCAGTGTCACCCTATTAGATAAGGAGCTTGCACTTTGGAATCCAGGTTTGGCTCATCATTAATTAAAATGATTTTCAAATAGAGCAAGTTTAGCAAAAACACTTTCAAGCTTGTGACTCTGTAAGCTAAAAGGGGTTTGCTTTCCCTGCGGTTTTATAACAATTGTCAGAACAATGTACTTTTATGAGTTCAAAGACTTAAGAGGCTGAAGACTGAAGAGGAAGTGGTAATTGCTAAATGCTAAGTGATATATTAAAACCATATGAGAGGTTTTAAAGTGGATCCATGTAGAAAATAGTGAACTACAGTATTAGTTATAAAGGTAAATTGCCAAAATTGTGCTATTCGAATACCATCTTCACAAAAGACTTTCATAGCTGAATCAGTAATGTGCTGTTTGACTTCCTCCTATTTTTTTTTTTTTTGAAAGGATGTGACACTATAATTTCTGAAAAATTTTTTTTGGTAATTTGAGCAAGGCCTGTATACAGTATCTTTGAAATGATCTGTGGTTTTTCATGCTGTGAAAGCCACTGAAGGTTATGCTTCCCAGTGGTCAAGGGAATTTTTCAGAAACAGAGCTGCTATGTGGAAACCATTGCTTTTTTTCACATGTATAGGTTGTTAAGATGTGGACCCTTCATGTCAGATACTCAGAGGTTGTAAATCTGCATAACTCCATTGAAGTTAGAGGAGCTATGTTGATTTACAGCAGCTGAGCATCTGGCCCAAGATTAACATATAAGTCTTTTTTTCCATCTCTTTTAAAATTTGCTATTTACATGAGTAGTATGATCAAGGTTTTTTCTTCCTTGGGTACAGAAGCAATTTTTAAGTCTAAAAGCCTAGATTAATATACTGTGGATCTTTCCGTGATCGAATGAATGCTGTTCACAAAGGCTTCAAACACATTTTTTTAAAGACACCTAGAGTTACTTTTTCAAAAGTTGAAACCTAATGTATGGACATTATAGGTAATGCCCAAAGGCCAAAATTCAAAGTCCAACCCTATTTAGCAAAAACTGAAGAACAAAGGAAAAGTTAAGCATGTGAGTAAGTGTTTTGTTGAATATGGATTGATTCATGGATTGGGGGCTATATGTTGTTGTTCATGATTAAAAAAAAGTTTGTTTTAAAAATAATAAAGGTTTAAAAAAATCAGTGCTATATGCCTATGAAAGTACCTCTTGCATATGAAGGGCCAGATCCTTATGTGGTGACAATTTATGTGCATCTATTGACTTCAATGGAGAGATCCCAATTTCTGTCACCTGAGAAACTGGCCCAAATTTCACTGATTTTTAGTGCATTTTAATTTTGTGCATGCTTATATTTTTGCACTTGTTGTGCATCCCATTACTTTGGAAGGTAAATAATAATAAATATTGATCAAAATCCAACATCACTACCACATATTTCCAACTGTATTCACACAGAATAACTTCACAAAACCCAAATACTGTTCTATGGCTATTGCAGCGAACTTGACGTGAGTATGTATTGCAGCCTACTGCTGGATGGAAATGGTGGTGGGTGTCATTGGCCCTATACTGCTAACAGCGGAGATTCTTCTTTAGATCAAGTAGATGCCTGTGATTTTTTTGAAGCACGGGGAAATAGTTTTATTCCATGGCTAATGCATGCAGAAACATGCCAATTGTGGTGAGCTAGGTGGCTATGGATTTATTAATTATTATGTTTTTGTTCAGATTGTCAATTGCAAACCAGTTTTTCTGCCCTGATGAAAACTAAATATTTGTAACAAATGCTAGATTTTTAGTATTTTTTGAATAATTAGTTTTCTTTGCCTTAAATTCAGGGCTTGATTTTTAAGATTATTATTCCTTTTCTGTACCTGAAAGTGCAATTTTTGTGGTGCAATTATTTGTAGGTGCAAATGATGTCATATTGACATCTAACTACTTGATTGCACTACCAGTGCATATTTGTAGCTGCCAAGAACTGTGCCGGCAAAACCGCAGGTGCGAAAGGGAGATTCCAGGTTAAGGTCTCTTTAAAAGTCAGGCTTTAAGACCCAGCAGCAGCCACTTGATTAGCAAGTGCAGATCTTTGCTCTGCTTTCTTTACAAAGTAACTTTTAGTTGTAGTAAGATGAATTTCAGACCTAATATGGTGAAAGAGCTCCTGATGCAGCCATGACCCTTTGGGATGTAAACAGCTGGAAAGAATTGTAGGCTGCATTGCATAACAAATCTCCTTTTTAGTTCAAATAATTTTTTTCTTGCTTCCTGTCCACTCTGCTCATCTTATATCCTCTTTCTGTTTTTTCCATCTCTTTAATGTTTGTGCTCTCCTTTCTTTGTTGTCATAGCATCTTTTTTTTTCTCGGGGCAGATCCATCTTATTGTTGGAGAAGACATACGGGTGTATGAGAGGGAAATTGGGCATTTTGTTGGTTTGGTGCAGTACCTTGATGCCAGCTTATTACACAATCATCTGAAACAAGGAGGATTTCAGAATCTGGGAAACTTTTGAACAGCTTAATTAGCATGGAGACATTGTTTTTTACTTCCATGATTTTCCTGATGTCTTCGTGGTTTCAGCGTATTGAAACTATTAATGCTGACTCTTAATAAGTCACTAGTTAAAAATACATACCAATGAGTAAATAATCTGTGAGCTATTTTGGAGATGAGTTTTAGGATATGATTCAAATACAGTATATGATATGGTAGAAATAAGGTATCTCCAGATTATACTTCTTTTCTTGCCTTTCAATTTCCTTTCCATTTCTTTTTTTTACAACTCTGACGATCCTTTTTAATCTTGTTTAGTTTTGGTTTTATCTTGTCCTTCTCTATATTTACTTAAACAATTTTTTTTTGAAATTACATTTGATATCTTGGGCCCTCATTTACATTAGAAGATTATCATACTTAAAATTCTTGTTTTAAGCTTGATAATTGAAATTAAAAGCAGCTAAATGATATAGGAGCACAAGTGCCATTGACTTTCAATAAGATTTGAGATCCTATGTCACTTTATATAGAAGTCTGCTTTTGAAAATGACACCTCATGTTAGCTAATAGGATGCTGACCATGACTCAATGTGGACAAGCAATAGTAGTGTTCAGGAACCACAGTTTAACCAAAATTAGCTGGCACGATGCTGTACGTGACTAGTCTTTGAACTACACAAAATCACACTGAGGATCATGTTTGCTAATTGAATTGTTAAATAACATGTTCAAAATCTCTTAATGTGTAAAAGGTCTTGGAGGTTTATGTTCTCTTCTGAATTTTGTGTCTCCCTTCTGCCTTTCTTTTTAGAAGATTGTGTTGTGTGTTTTTCTTTTCTTCTCTAATTTTTCTTTACTTTTTAACTGATTTTTGGTGTCTCCTTTTTTTCTTTTCTTTTTTATCTTTATCCCTTCCTCCTAATCTTGGTTCTTTGCAATTTTCTGGTATGTTGGTTTCTGGTTTTCATTTTCACAGTTTTTTTTTTTCTTGAAATCTCCGCCTCTTTCTTTCTTTTTTCCCTCTTCAGAGCATGCTATAAGTTTATTAATGCCCCAGTTCTGCAAAGCCTTATGCATATGCTTAACCTGAAGCACTGTGAATAGTTCCATTGAAGTCAGTGGGATTTCTCACAGTGCACAAAAATGTATTTATGTGCATAAATATTTGCAGGATTGAGACCTAGAAGTATACTTTTTAAAATGAGGAGCCTTTCTGTGCAAGGCAATAGTGGTTTTAATAATAATGGTCATTACTATTATCATTAATGATTTAAACATTTATGTTATGTTAGTGCCCTAACATGGGGCCACATTATGTTGGATTCAATACTGTCATGGTGTATATGTACCCACTGTGGGCCCAGAAACCAAAGGGTTAATATAGGCACTGCCGGCTGCTTCTGATTGGAAGCCTCATGGCAGCTGGGATGATAAAAGAGCTGGGAAACTGAGGGGCAGGGCAGCTACCATAGAAATGAGCAGGCCGGAAAAAGGAACTCCTGCCAGCTAAAGTGACAGACAAGAGCCTCGGAGGGGATGAACTGATCGATGGGCTGGAGAGCCTTCAGAGATCCAGGGGAAGGTAGGAAGAAAAGAAAAGGGCTCCGGCTGAGCCAAAGAACCCAGATCCTGCTCATCTGGCTCGAGGACTTTGTGGCAGCCTAAAGCTTTTAGGCCCTGATTCAAGCAAACATCCCTGGTTTTTTGTTTTTGTGTTGTTGTTTTTTTAAAGTCCAATGTTGAAAAAATGATTTAGGCATGCAAGTCTAATGGAAAGTAATGGGATTTAGACTCCTGAATCTCATAAGCATTTCTGAAAATTTTACCTGAAAGCTTAAAGGTTAAGTACGTGCTTCTGTGCTTTTCTGAATAGGCCAAGTCTTTGTTTCCTGGTTTGCTTAGAGGATGTGTCCTCAATGCACAATTTATGGGCCCAGTCCTTCTCTTCCTACTTAGGTGAATAGTGCCAATGCTGTCAATAGGCTTATTCATGTAAATAAGAATTAGTCCTGTAACTAAATATTGTAGGATACAAACTTCTATTTGTTGAATAAATGAATGACATGCTGCTCAGTCCATCAGGATGGTAACAGCAAATTCGCCTTGTTTAACATTTTCGTCTCCTTTAGTCTTTAATATTAGATTAATTTTAGTACTTGTTAAAGTGACAGATTAGTAGTATGGGCTAGTTATAGAATAGGCACTGTGCCAGCTTTCCCATGCAGCTCTGCCAATCCACGTTATTCCTGACACATTATGCTCCTGCTTCTCCAGTTCTGGACTTCTGTTAGGGAAAAAATGGTGGCAAAATATATGGCGTTGTTGTGTGTGATGTTGACAAGCGTCCATCGCAGACTAAGTTGAGATCAGTAAATCAATTTTCATTTTAACTTAAGCCTCTAGTCTAATTCATTAACCAACTGTGCTACTTACCAACCTTCTCCCACTCCTCTTTGTGAAGTAACATCTAGTCTGCCACTATCTAAGTGCCTGCTGTCTGACTCTCATCTTATACCATGCCCATCACCAAGGTATCTGAGAGCCAATTTCACCTGGGAAAGCTGTGGACAGGGCAGTATTTTTCCATAGGAAAAAAAATGAGTGCATAGTGCTTTAAATTTTCAGTTAAAGAAACTAGTAATTTACTCCTGAGGTCTGTCTTCTCTTCATCATCATTATACTATAAAATCACAGAGTGCTGAATCTCTGTGCCACATTGGCAATTTGCTATCTTGTAATTTTAATGTATGCATTAATCAGTGGCTATAACTCTGTAGGATGGGATAAGAGTAAGGAAGCTCGCATGAATCCTTCCCCAAATGAACACTTCCTCCATCTCAAATGCTCTCAGAGACATTAACATCTTATGACTTTCTTCCTTCTTCTCATTTAAATGTTCTGCCATACAATGCAATCTGGATCAAAAGCTGAACAGATTTTCTTAAAATAGTATGTCTGGCAAAGAGTTTGGATCCAAATCAAAACGTTTCTGTACTTTGGCCATTAGTGCACACAGCTTACTGCTGGGAAAGACTGATGTTCAAAAGATAGAGGAAAATAGCACCTGCTTTCTCACGCTGGTTTATGTTTGCAGTCTTGATAAAAATGCAAGACAGCATATGCAGAAACTGTGCAGAAACACCATTCACATGGTAATTCCTTTGTATTTGAATAATTTCTTTTCAGGTGCCTGAATGAATGCCAGACTAGTGGGTGGATTTGAGCATCCCCTTCCTTAAGTTTGTCCATTGCCATGTTTAGCATCTATCTAATTTCTCAGATCAAAGACTCCCACTTTGTCTGGGTACTCAAATATGAAGGGCAGGTTCACTGGTTCAAATCAAATCCAAGTTCATCTGAATAAGTCCTGTTTAGATAACATGACCCCAAACTGAATTTATCAGAACCAGGATTTTGCTGGATCACAGGAAATGACATTGTGAGGTTTTTTCTCACATTATTTCCACTCATGATTAGTAACAAAACATAGAGCTGCACTGGGCCTTATTCTCAAACAAAAACCTCAGTTTAAATAACATTCAGATTTTTTCACAAGCCAACAAAAGCAAGTAGGAAAATTCCAAGTTAAGGCTGATACTCGTGATGTGGTGGGGGAAAAAAAAAACCCTCAAACTTTGCAGTCTAAGTCGAGGCTGAAGTGTTGGGTTTAACTTTGAAATATCCTGACTTTTACTGGTTAGAGTTGCACTTAATCTTTATTTCAATATAAGTTGGCTTGATTTTTAAAGGTGCTGAGCACCTGCAGCTTCCATTGGATAAAATGGGATTTCTGGGGCCTTGGCACTTCTGAAAATCAGATCAAAGAATTTTCATATATGAGAATTTCCTTTGTTTTAATAATTCATTATAACTTGGCCAGTGAGAGCTGATAAGATAAAGTAATTCCCTCTACAGTGGAAAGTACTAGGTGAAATTTTGCAGCCTGCATTGTGCTGGTGGTCAGACTGGGTGTCCTCTCTGGTGTTAAAATCTATGAATATGGGAAACTGCTGTTACAGTGTATGAGGCAAATACCAACGTTTAACATTTAAAATGTGTATTTATACAATCAACCCTGTAAACATACAAAATACACAGCCTTTTTGTTCAACTTTACAGAAAGGAGGCTTAAATTTCAGTGTAAGCTTGAAACTGTCATGATCTTGATGACATTTCTTCTTCTAGTTCATCATGGCATATTAGCATTCTTTATATTTTAGTATTTGACAAATCTAGATGCAAAGGATCCTAACATCCATATACAATCCCACTGAAGTTAATAGGACTTCATCCGGGTATAAGGGTGCACACTGATGCCTGTGTTTGCAGGAGCGGGGCCTCAAGATGCAAGTTTTTGAGGCGGTAACTGTCTTTTTGTTGTGTATTTGTACAACGCTAGCACCATGGGGTCCTGGTCCATGATTGGGGCTCCTAAGATATGTTTACACTACAGCTGGGAGTGAACCCCCGAGACTGGGTAGATAGATTTGTGGTAGAAAGGCTTGTACTAGTGTGCTAAAAGTACCTGTGTGAACGTTCTGGCTTGGGCAAAAACTCAGGCTCTCAAGCCAACCTATTAGGCTCCAGAGCCCAAGCTGGAGCATCCACATTCCTATACTTAGTGCTCTATCTTGAGCTTGGCTAGCATGAATCTGTCTGCCTGGGCTGGGAAGCTCACTCCCAGTAACAGTGTAGGCACACCCCTAATATAGTAATAAATAATTAGAACCCTCATAATGTCTAGAGTCTGTAAAGTGGCATACATATCGAGGTCACTGTGCAGATAAGGATAAATAGGCTATATTTGAGAATAATGAAAACTCAGCAGTTTCATCTCATGGAGATTTGTCCAGCCAAACTTTTATATAGATTGTTTCATGTCTGTTCATTGAGGTGCTACTGCTCCAGATGCGCAAAAAGCATAATTCAGCTGAAACTGTCATATCTTTGCTTGATTTCAGGTCAAAAGAATTTAACGTAGCTAATATGCTTTCCACCACAAACTGTGGATCAGCCCAAATCCATTCAAAACTTGGACCAGATTGTCATCAGACTCAGCCCAAGTTCACGAAAAAAAAATGTCAAAAAATTTTGGCAACCATGGACTGAGTGTCACATTGGTAATGAAACAGTAAGGCAAGCTTACTATGCACATTTTCAGGTTTGGTTATGAAAGGTATGCAAATTTCCAGTGGCTGATGTTCAGTTGGAAAAGTTGGTTAATTTTTTTTCTGAATGTGTATAACACAGATTGAATTTGGCCAATGTGTCTGTAAAGAACAGATTGATTTTCTTTGCAGTGCATTAGTCAACTTTAAAATACATATATAATATATATAGAATCAAAAAGCTCACCACCCAGAACTTTTGATTATGTGTCTTGTTGTGGATTTTTGGTTGATTTAAAAAAAAATCATTTGTATAATTCAAAATGTGACCAAACCATTTTTTTCTGAACAAAACATCTGAGATTTATATGAATTACAAACAAGGACCCATAGTTTCCCCTCAGATCCATTGTTTGCAGAAGGAATTGTGTGCACCTAAATGAAGTTACATTTGGGCCCTGGGGATGAAGCGTACAAACTCACTGAAGACTGAATACAAACACTAACCAGAAAGTTTAGTGAACCAAAACATTAACATCCTCCCAGCATTCCATGATCCAGAGATGGACTCCCTGAGAAAAGGGATTTCCTAGGCTCATGGTTCAATGCAATTTTATTGTGCTTCATGAGTTTGCAGCATGAGATCTGTATGCCTTGCTGTGGCATGAAACCAGATCTATCATGCTGCAAGGGTGTAAGTGCTAAATTTGAACCTAAAAATTCGCATTCAGTGTTGTGACTATAATGCAGCAGGTTGGAATTCCACTCAACCTCCTCATCCAGTCTTTATATTGGGGTTTAATGAAAGTGCTGATGGAATCATATTAGCTTACTGGGCATCTATACTGATAACAAGAATGTGTAAAAATATAGTAAATCGATTTAAAAACAAATCAAGAAATTTGGAAGGATAAAACCCCTCATGTTTCACAACATGAACCCGCCTCTTACTACTGGGGATTAGGAAGAAACTTTCCTTAGGTTGCTTATCCCATAACTGCACACTGCAGAGTTTTTTGCACACTCGTCTTAGTACTATCCACTAGCAGAAATAGGATACGGGACTAGATGGGGTCACTATTTCTGTTCTCCTGACTCTGACATTGTGAACAATAATACTTCAAATAATTGTGCTGGACCTACAAATACACAATAGACCAAATTATGCCTACTTCAGTATGAGTACAGTATGGGGAAAGAGTAGCCCCTTTCCTCTCCATGCACCAGTGGTGGAGGCCTCCGAATTTCACAGTAGATGCTGGGCAGCACAAAGGGGAAGGGAGTCTACTAGCCCTGCCTGCAGCACTTGTGGACTAAGAAGTAGCATGTGTGGGCATTTCTTAACATCATCACCCTGCACCTGAAAGGCAATATAGCAGCATAATGCCCCCTGATACTGGCAGAGCGGCAGGGTCATCTCAGGTTCTGTGGTGATGGGTGCCAGATAAGATCCTAGACAAATACACAACACCTTCCAGCCAATGCAACAACTCTGCCTCAGAAGATGCTTAATTTATCTCTTGCATTTGTAGAAATAATTCTATTCTTTGCAATGTGATATGTTTTTTATGCAATTTGTGCCGAAACAATGATGATTTGGCATATAAAGGCTTATATATCCTGCAGACAGCATTTGTTTCTTTTTAGATGTAAGTCAGCAAGACAGCATCACTTTCTTAAGATAGCTTCCTTAGTCAACTACTGTAGACTGCTTGATTTAGCAGCAGCATTTTTGTGTGACTAATAATGGAGCTCCAATCCCAGCTGGTGCTTCTATGGTAATCCCGATGATGATGATACATGCGAGCCTTATTACATAATACCTTTGACGGGGTGTTATGTATAAAGCATGCCTGTACAAACACTACGGTTTCTAAACAAAAACAGCCACATCCATCTGGTATTCAGTCAAAACACAGGGTAGAGGTGAAATGATTACTTGACTGCCTGAAGAAAAAGGACAAAAATGTGGGGATATGAGAAAAAATACGTTCCATTTTCTACTAAAGAGTGGAGAGTAAAAACTATTTAACAGTTTGTTTTTTTTTTTACTAATGATGAATGTAGTTGATTTTTCAATCTATGGTAAGTGTTGACTGTCAATATATTTTAATCTGAAAGTAACAAACACATCTTTTGAAGTTACCCTTGTCCCTCTCCTGTACCTTAGCCCCTACCCCCGTTGAGGAAGGGATTTTATTCCATACTTAAGGTAGAAATCTGGGATTTGGGGTTTATGGATGTCTCTGTACGTTAGGAATGTTTGTCAAACAAGCTTTTAGTGGTGGAATAACTACGTTTTTCCGTGTGTAATTAGATCTTCCACATTGTAAGGGGTTTGTTGGATATAGTGCCAGTCAGTAAGCGCATTACTAGCCAAGATGAATTATAGATGAGGATATGGTTTTGTGACTATTGAGGCATTGTGGTGGGTATAGCTGCTCTGGCTCTCCATGCCTGTGCACATGAAGGGGAAAGGATTACATTTAAATATCACAGCCCATGATTTACTATACGTTAGGGTTTTACATTTTTTATTTCAATTGTGTACAGAATCCAGTTGGCTTATCCCATTCCAGGCCTGGCCTGAAAAACTCTTGTTTTAATGCTGATTGGATAGATTTCCTAAAATGCAGCCTGAGGAAAAATATATTAACTGTAATAAATAGGTTTTATAAAAGTTTTAAATTCCACTATAGCTAATCATTTCGAACAAGACATTTAAGTTGTAAATAGCATTTAAAAGTAAACAGAGCTTTACACAAAGTGACAGCTACTATTACATTTTTTGCTTCTGAATGTGAGAAAATTAATGTACCAAAAAAGTGCCTACTATTTAAAGGCGTCTTGCTCCAGACATTTTTAACAACTGAGATTTACAGTGGGTAGACCACTGAAGTGTCTCGTCATTAAATTATGCACTGTACATTAGAAACAGATGTACCACTGGAAACCTTGCATGACAGCACAGCCTCCAAGATTTGCCAATTAAGATGCTGCTAAAACAGAACACGACTAACAGATTGACCATTCTATTTAGGAGAAAAAGGTGAAGCACAGATAGAGGAACAATGGTTTCAGTGTTGTTATAGCACCTGTTTTAGAGGCCCAACCTTTGCTATATTTTATATTTCCATTGTCTTGGAAGCACACAGCACTATGTAGTGATACAGACTTACATACTTTGAGGCATTTTTCAAACTTGTAAATAAGTAGAATACTATCTGATGTATCTTAAAAAAAAAAAGGCTAGAATAACCCATCATAATTCAGGAGAGATATTAGATAATTAGATATAAATTGACACCATGAGGAAAAATCCAGTCCCTGCCACCCATTGAGACCAAAATGTTCTAAGTTATATGTTTTCTGCTAGATAATGGAATACTCTCTAGTGGCCCCATGAGATAGAGTAATTTTTGAGTTATATCATGATATCTCACATGCTGACACATCACATAATATTTCCATTTTAACCAATGGTACTACACTGTTACATCTTACACTTTTCTGGTATTACTCCGAGATGAAGGTAAATTATGTTACTCCTCTCTGTGAAATGTAACGTTTAATCCATAAAACCTGACAAGACTCTTCCTTTTCCCCAGAGGCTCCTTTGTAAGCCCTCTCTTATATTCTCACACAGGGAACTAGTTCTCACAATTTTTATACCTGTCAACTAGTTTAGGAACTAGCACACACCTATCTTCCATTTTTGGAGACTGACAATTTATATCAAGTTGATATCTTCCCACTTCTGATTTCAATTAAAATGTTTGAGAGGAAACTTCCCCAAACAGAATTCAGACACAATATTAATTTTGCAAATATTTGCAAATAAATAAGTAGAAAGTACACATGATGAAACAATGTACTATATAAAGCCTAAAAAGAGTTGAAATATGTATCTTCATCTTTTAAAATGCAGAAATGTTTTCCTGAGACAATATATGAGGAATTTTTTATCTTATATTATATTATACCATATTATATATGGTATAATTTGCTTTTTTAAAGAAAAACTTTTTGACAATATTTACAGACTACATAGCCAAGTAATTTTTGAAGAAAGTCTTAAAAGTGATTTTTGGGAGCTGGTGTTGCTCATATATTAAATGACAGTGAAACCATGTATGATTTTGTCTGGTAAATAGCGTTTTACTTTCTTCAGTTTAAGTTTCAATAGTCTATACATAGTCATGAAACATATACAGTATGAACTGCTTAGAAATGACTGCTCCCTATGGTACCCTATAACACATTGTTCATAGTTGATAGAAATGGTGCTGTAAAGTGCATTAGCAGGCAAATACTAGCAGATGTATCATGTCACCCATTGCTGGAAAGAGATTAAAATGGAGGAATATGGTGCAGCTCTTGCTCTTCTGGATCATTGTCAACTTCCAATGACAAATATTGAAGCTTGGCAAAATTCAATTTAAAAAAAAATTGATGGATAATATCAATGTTTATTTTTAAGCATTTTAAATTTTATTTATCAATTCAAATTGTCACTGTTGTGGGAAATTACAGGGAGAGGGCAGGCCAGGGGATCAGACCATAATTACTGAATGAGCCTAGATGTTGAGATTCAAAAAGTTAAAGCTTTGCAACCATTAAAACACAATTTATTGCCATCACATGTCAACATGTACAAAGTAAATATCCTTAAATCAAAGTTCTCTGCCTATCAGTAAATTTTGATTATTATTGATGGAAACATTTTTTCATTGGTCTGTATGTATATGGTGAAATTGACTTTTGCCGATAAAAATCTGATCCTTCCAAACCAACAGAGATGGTTCCTCTTCTCTTCCCAGTCTTATAGACTAGAGCTATTATACTGAGAATCTTTTTTCAGACCAGGCTTTAGGTGCCTGATCCAATGCTCATCAAAGTCAATGGAAAGACTCCCACTGATTCCAGCGTGCTTTGGATTACCCTCTAGAAAAAGGATTTCAGTAAAAGAGGAATCCAAACTAGCTTGCTTTCAGCCCTTGGAAAGTCTTATCAGTATAACTGCCACTACTTCCACTATTCAAAAGTCCTGATGTCATTGCCTACAACCAGGATGGTGACCAAATGTTTCCTTAAGAGATGTTGCTAATGCTGCTCAGTGAATAAACCAGTGGGCATTCTCTAGAGCAGTGGTCCCGAAATGGTGGGGTGTGCCCCCTTAAGGGGGGGCTCAGAGGAACATTTGGGAATGTGTGTGCATGGGGCATCAGGAGTAGGGAGGGAGCATCATACTTCCAGCTCCACTCTGCCTCCAGGCCCTGCTCCATGTCCAGGCTAAATCTCCCCCCAGTCCCACTCCACCCTCAACCCAACTTCACTACAGCTGCAGCTCCACTCCATGCCCTGCTTCACCCAACTTTACCCCCGCCAGCTCTGCCCTCATTCCCTCTCTGTCCCCAGCCCAGCTCTGCCTCTAACCTGAGATCCTCTCCCTAGGTCCATCTTCAGCCCAAGTTCTGCTGCTGAGGAAACTTTGGCTGTGCAGTAAAGTGGGGCGGGGGGGGAGGGGAGGGGGCACAGTCAGATTCCATGGGAGGGCGTGACTGGAGAAGTTTGTGCACCGCTGCTCCAAAGGCTCAGTCACCACAGCTAAGGGAGATTATCTTTGCTATAGCACATGGAGAAGACTGGTAGTTGCCATGTATGTCTTTGGGGTGAAAGATTATTTCATCCAATCACTCTCTCAGTGCTTTGCCCTCTAATAATTTATCCTACAGTCATCTCAATTTTATGCACTTTTATCATTAGAGATACAGCTGGATACAAATAATGGTAAAGGCAAAAGGGTTTTTTTCCCTAAAAGACAATATGCATATTATCTTTACATCATTGATTCAGCCATTGAAACCAGAGAAAGAGGTAGGAATTGGGCACCGAACGCTCAAAGTGGGAACTCCTGTTAATTCCAACTGCTGGTTTGAAGTATCTGATTCCATTTTAAAACAAGGTTTGGAAAAATAAAGCAAGAGCTCTGAACTACAGAATTTTTTTTCCAGAAAAAGTATTTATGCCCATCCAAGCTCCTCTTTTATGGAAATGAAATCAGACTTTCTGCTAATAGCTAGTAGGTGAGAGTGATAACTTTAGATCTCAACTGCTGGATTTCAGCAGAGTGTGCCACACCTAGATTTTTTTTTTTTTAAGTAAGACTTGAGAAGTTGTTTGGTGCCTAGAGTCAGTGAAACTTTAAAGGTCAGATACTCATTTTACACTAAACCACTTTTAACTCAGTCTGGCAGTGGTCTTAAAGTGAAAGCCAGTTACATGTACATTCACTTTAAGATGCTTGACACAGCCCTGGGCTTAAGGCAATTCAGAACCTAGCTCTAAATATTTAAAAACATAAAAAATGTTTTGGGGAATTATGGATCTAATGCTTGTTAGAACTGATTGAAAATAAATACAGACCTAGATGGGAAAGCTGGACACCGTGCAGTCAGTCAGTCATGACTCTTTGATACTTCCTTTCATAATTCCTATATTACTGAAGCTCTGAAATCTGTATTGTAATGATTTCATGGCCCATGGACTTTGTGGTTGATGATAGGAACAGAATTCTAGACCTTGTGCTCTAAATATACCTTTACTGCTAGAGCTAAAGAAGATAAACCCTGAATGGGTCAACCAAGAGAGGGCAGCATAATCACAAACATTTGAGCAGCTCTGAATTCTATCCAGGAGAGGATTTGGCTCACTAGAGCCCATCTGACATTCAGTCCAAATTCTGCCTTCCGTTTAATCTGCGCAGCCCCATTGATTTCACAAGGGTTTCAGGAGTGTAAGTCTGGACACGTGTGCTGCTATAATCAGCTTTTCTGTGTTGAGTATATTTGATGACTATCCCATGAAATTAACAAGAAAAAGCATGTTTTTGTAACTTTTGTATATAAAAATTACCTCTGTCTTCTGTCTGTTACAGCTATCCCCTATTCCATTTTGTTTCTTACAGCTGTCCCCAGACTCCATTTTCTTTTCTGTTCTCCTGTGGCCCCCCTTCCCTGGCTGTTAAGTTGTTTACCAGGGCCACTGCCCTTCTCAAAGGGAGGGCCCCTTAAGTTGTTTAACAAGAGCCATTGCCCTTCTCAAAGGGATGGCCATTTGTGCTGCGTGCTAAGTGGGACCACTGCCCTGTTCAAAGGGTTAGTCCTGTTATCACCTCGTTGAGCCTGGGCTTGGTGTAGGGTAGGCAATGTCCAGAGCTGCAAGACCTGTGTTTTTAAGATCCTGGGCATGAGTCATAGGCCTCATGTGCTCTTGAGTCACCTATTGCACAGGACTATGTCCAGGCATGTCTCTGGGCTTACCTTCAGTTTTTTCCCTGTGCCCCCTCCCCTGTGACAGAGGGAGCCTATCAGGATTACTGGCGGGAAACTGCCCAAGTTTGCCTTTAAAACCAGACATTTTTGAAACACACCTCAGAAAGGTTCCTGCATTGCTGCCTGGTCTGATCAGCCAGGGGTTCTGGGGGGTCCTTTCTCTGCTCTCGTTTTATTTTTCAGCGTACCCCCGTTTTTTGAATGCCCCCCCCCACGAAGAACGAATTGCTACCTGAGAGATCTCCTGATTATTGAGACTGTATTGAGCCCTCTTTGCCTCTTCTGATGTTGCTGCTGCTTCTGCCTTTGCTGCTGCCTTGGGGACTGGTAAGAATCCCTCTGTAAAACTTTCTATACTTTTATTTTATTATTTTAGCTGCTGGCTCTGTTTCCCCAGCACACAGACTCAAGCTAAACCTTGGTCTGTGTCTTAAAACCTCTCTTAAACTCCAGGGCTCTTTGCCGCTAAAAATAAGTTTGTGCCGCTGCTAAGCTCTGCTCCTGTGGGCTTTGCCTTGGGGCTCTCTGCTTTCAGCTGTATCCACCGCTGTAGCCACCATCCCTTGGCTTCCTTGGGAGCTGGGTCCTGGACACATACCACTCTGCTCTCTATAACCTCCCCATAGCATAAGGTGCACCATAGGTCTTGTTTTTTTTAGTTTAATAAGTCATAGTTTATTAAGTTTCTAGAGCTTGTAAGTTTCAACTGCCTTGTTATAGTTTACTGTTTTGTTGCTCCGTATAGTTGCTTGTTATAGCTTTGCTTAGAATTGTGATATTTGTTGTTTTGCCTAGTCGTTGGATAAGATAGATAAGGTTTTTGCTGCTTAAATTCGCCTTCCTGCTGTCCCGATCTCTCCCTGAACTTTCCCGTGTCTGTTTTTCCCCCACTCCAATCTCCCCCTCTGTGTGCTTCTCCGTGTCTCCCTATTATAACCCTTTGCTGCTTCCCCCCCTGCGTCTGCATCACCCTCTGAACTTCCCAAACCCCTTGCTGCTTCTCCCCCTGTGAAACTTCCCAAACCCTTTGCTGTTTTTTTTTACCTTTGTTTTTGGTGTCCGCTTGTTGCTTAAACCTCTCTCTAGCCCTTCTTTACACTTCTCCGCTGCCCCTCCCCTACCGAAGATCACCATCACGCTGCTCCGTTGTCCTTACCCTGCAGGGCTTCAGAGTCTCTCACTGCTTCCAGCCGCTCATCTGCATACCACTAATCACTCACTCCCCCCCTCCTGTATCTTGACCCAGCCTTTATATTGATATTGTATTGTTGTACTGTAACTCACATTTTACTTGTAATTATCACACCCCATTGGTTGCCTCCACTTTTCTGATATACTTTGTATTTACATTGATGCCACTGTGTTACATTGTGTATCTAGCTATTAACTCATATAGAAGCTGCCATTTTATTTTGCATTTCTTTTAGGTACGCTTTGCATTTCCACACTGTATCTAGAGTTGCTTATTGACTGTACTGTATCCCATTGTGCTGAACCCCACTTGCTGTAGCCCACTATTAGAACTCCCTACACTGTTCGATAAGAAGAACCCCCCCCATCGTTGTCTATTGTAAACACCCTATACACCCCATTCCATCGTATTTCATTATTAAATTCCCACCACTTCCTTTTTTTCCTTTAATAAAGAAATTAATTGGAACCCCAGCTGTTTGGTAATTGCTCCCCAAGATCCCATATACCTGCAGGCAGGGACATGGTGTCACGATCAGGATCTTGGGGTAACAATTACTGCCCTCCCTGTCCCTGGAAAGAGGCCAAGACCTCTGGGACAGAGGAAGATCAGACCAACCACCTACAATACCACTTGCTGCAAAGTAAACAGCAGCCTGAGGCCCTAGAATGGGTCTGTACTATTGGCAAAGGCCAGAGCTCCAGGGTATATACCACCCACCTGGGGCTCACTGATGTGGGGTGCCTCTTAACCTGCCACCCCACATTCAGGGCCAGCCCTGCTGATTCCAGCCTCCGGCCAGTCTGCACTAAGGCAGGAGAGCCAGCCGCAGATTCAGATCCCACCCGCCTCCGGAGAGAAGTGGGAAGGGTTGTGAAAGCCTGCGGGGGGGCTCCATCTAAGCTCGCCCCTGAACCTCGAATTTTGCAGGGGTCCCCCACCCACCAAATATTAACAGAACTGGTGCAGAAGCTGGATGAAATTCGAAAGCCCAAGAAACTGTGGCATGACATATATAAGCCCCAAAAGGTAGCCACAGTTACCTATGAGATCCTGGCTCAGGCCCTTGATAAACTAACTGTTTTCCATGGGGCCCTAATGACCTCGGCCAAGGAGGCCACTAGCCAGCCTAGCCAGGAGGGACCACCACTGACCCCTAGCCTGCCCAGTCCCAATAAATCCCCTGAAAAACCACCCCCATATACCCACCCAGAGGCCTCATCTCCCCTCAAGAAAACCCCACTATACCCAGCCCTACCTTCAGCCCCTCTAGAGGCCCAAGCCCATGAACCTGTACCCACTGTCACCTCTGGTGAAGCCCTGCCGGTATCCGTCAGTTGTATAAAGATTGATAACCAGGGCAACAGCACACAGGTGACAGAACTCCGACCCCGCTCCAACAGAGATGAAGGAGTTCATCTCGGACACCGCTAGGGGGGCCAATGAGCCACCACTACTGTGGCTAGGCCTCCTGGCTCTGGAAAACGGACAAGAGCTAGTGGATAGAGAAGAGGGCATAGTATTAGCCAGGACCAGTAGCTGGTCCAGGGGTCTCTCAGGGAGCCTGGTAATATCTAACACTGCATGGCCCCTGACTGCCCCAGCACTGGCCTTCCTCCATTTACAGCACTCCCTTCAAGGGATCCAAGTCCCCAGAGGAAGCGTCAAGGACATCTCTTCCCTCAGATGTGCCATCGCAGGGGGGTCCATCATGCTGTGGTCCCCTACCCAACACCCTCTCGGGCTTACTCAGGCCCAGATTAACCAGGTCAGTGCCTTCAGACATGTTATTGACTCCACCAAGATACCCATAGGCGAAGCTGCCATTGACTTAGCCATGGATAGCAGTACCACCCCTGACACTGGGGAAGTTCTGTGGCTAAGGGGGTATGCTAGGCACCCCATTGGGCGACTCTATGAAGCCCTCGAGAAAATAAGATGGCCCTCAGCCCAAGCTTTACCCATCAGTCCACCCCCACCACACATCAGTCCACCCCCACCACACGCCAGTCCAGACCCCCCACATGCCAGTTCACAACCCAGGCCCCAGTACTCACAGCATTCATTTACAGAACGCAAAATTTTTGGGTTCTTATTGTACAAGGGCCTCATTAAGGAGGTTGTACGTAAGCTCAATAGTGAGCAGCAAAGAGCCTTGGCCATAGCTCTGGGATGGGAAGAGCGCCGAGAACCTTCCCAGCCAAAAAACGGGTAATGGCCGGGTGCTTGGTGGCGGCCAGCACCTGGCAAGGGGACCCCCGCCCCTATTATCTGCTAGTTTTTGACAAGGGTCTCGTCATCCCCTTTTTGCTGGACACGGGGGAACAGGTGTCCATTGTTCCTCCTCACGTTCCTCACACCCCCACAGGACACACCATTTATGTGCAAGGCCTCAACAGCACAGAACCCCATGCAGAAGTAAAGGTACACGCATCCATAGGCCACACACCAGTAACATTTCGGGCCCTAGTGGGACCCATGCCACTCCTTGGGGTTCAGGAGCTACGGCGTTTTAAACTGGCCGAAGCCGTGCTTGATGCACTACCAGTCACCCTATCGGGTGCCAGTGCCCCCCATGAACCTGAACTTCTCAACCCCACACCCCGGAAATACAGACCCATACCCACAGCCCCAGAAGGTCAACCACACATTGCCCAGCTCATTGAAACACTGCTTAATGATAACAAGATTCGGCGTGTGTCAGCGAGCAAATACTTGTCCAGTGCATGGGGAATCCCAAAACCACACAAAACCAATGAGTATAGGATGGTTATAGATTATCGCACCGCTAACAAATGCATACGATCAGGAGCATTCGCCGCCAAATGGGATATCCCCACTATAGAACGCATCCTACTCGACGACACTAACCAATGGGCCTGTACAATAGACCTAAAAGATATGTTTTATCAGATCCCCCTCTATGACCCCAAGGGATTGTTAAACTTCGCTTACCAGGGAGCCCAGTACCAATGGCAAGCGTGTCCCCAAGGGTACAAAAACTCACCTGCCTGTGCCAGTGAGGCCCTAACCCGCACATTAGAGAAGGTACCATCCTTCCCCAACATTCATGTTGTCTATTACGTGGACGACTTTCTTATAACTGGCACCACATCAACTGAAGTACAAAAGGTCACTGAACAGGTTCAGACCGCTTTATCCACCGATGGGTGGAACCTCAGTTTGCCTAAAAGTGTCCTCACTGCTACTTCTACCTTTCAGTTTTTAGGTTTTACTGTAGAAAAGGGACAGCTACGCCCCTTAACTTACCACCCACTCACCAATTCTTTCCCCTTGGGGGTAGCTCCCCCCAGGCGTGAAATGCAGCATGTGTTAGGTGTAATTAACTATCACAGACAGTTTCTCCCTGCTGCTTTGTTGCCACAACTATCTGTTTTGCAGCGATATGCCAGGAACATTAAAACCCCTTGGACACCAGAGGCCGAGCAGGCAGTGTCTTCCCTGGCTGCCTGGTTGGGCTCTGGGCCCACCTTGGCTCGATGGAATCCCACCAACCCTATTGAGATTACCCTCACTGTGTCCTCAGACCATGTGGCCATCACTGTGTCCCAAGAGGACCTCCCCGTCCACAATCAGGCCCGGAAGCTGTCAGGACCCGAATATCGTTATGGGCCTGTGGGCATTGCCATGCTTGCTGTCCACTGTGCTCTCCCATGGGGTAAATCTGCCACAGGCACCCTAAAGGGGCCTCATGTGGAACTTCTCCCATACCTCACCTTCACCCCGGCCCCCCAGTTCCAGGGAGCCCCTGCTACCTGGGAGCGACTCGTTTACCAGGCCCAAGAGGTACTTGGACATTGGGCCCTCAAGTCCTCCTCCACTGCAGCTCCCACTGAGCCGGGGGCTATTGCCCAACTGAGTGCCTATGCCCCTTGGATTGTATCTGATGGGGGCACATCGCCTTCCCCCCGAGCAGGAATGCTTTGTGCTACCTGTAACACCCTCAAAGTTAAACCCTTAGATTTTTCCAGCTCAGCTCAGAAGGCCGAAGCAGAAGGTGTCCTGTTGGCAGCCTCTCACATTGTGGCAGCCTACCCGAAAACACGCGTGGTCCTGGGAGTGGACTCAAGCTACTGCGTGTCCATCCTGATGGGAGAAGGACGGCCCACCGCTCATGAAGAAATATGGGCACAGATTACTCAACTGGCAGCACAGTCCAAGCTGCCATGGTTTGTTACTCATTGTCCTTCACACAGGTCTGACAGTAACCCTCTTCATTCCAGTCTGGATCTACAACTCCGAGAATATAAGTGTAACACATCCCAGGTTAACATTATCTCTTGCAGTGATCCCTTCATCACCTGGCTTCATAAAGAGTGGGGGCACCTGCCTGCCCGTGCCCTACATCAGCTGTTGACTGACCGAGGGAGACGAACATCGAGCATGTCTAGGCAGCAGTGCACCCAAGCTATCCAAGGGTGTCTGAGCTGCCAACAGGCACGAGTCACTAACAAGCCTGTCTATGCTCATGGTGCTTATAGCCCTGAGCACTTTAGCCGAGGTAAAACCTGGCAGATGGACCTCATTGGCCCCCTCCCGGGGGCCAAACAGTATCCAAAGGGGCTTGTAATAGTTGACCTAGGGTCTCGTCAGTTAATGTGTTCTCCCCTCAGGCAATCTACTGCACCAGCTGTTTCTGTAGCCCTTCTCCAGGTAATTGCTGCCTGGGGGGCACCCAAAGAGATCCAGACCGATGGAGGGCCACCGTTCACCAGTAAAGCTATAGACCAGATGGTGTCCCAGTGGGGGGTGCGTCTTCACACCTACCTGCCATATCACCCCCAAAGCAACGGAGTCATGGAGAGACGGATCGGAATGCTGAAGACCCAAATTCGGGCCATACTTGGCACCCCTGATTACAAGGGGTGGGACCGGGTGCTGCCTCAAGCCCTCATTTCCCTTAATACAGCATACAGCCGATGGCCAGAGATCGTTCCTAAACCGCGGGAACCTTGGAAACCTGCCTATAGTATTTCTCAGCCAGTGTGGGTCTCTATTCCTAATGCCCAGGGAACCTGCACTCCACTAGCAGCCACCATCATCACACCTGGCCGGTTCCCTATCATATTCAAATAGATGGATGGGGCAAGCCTGACCTGGTCCACCACAACTGGCTTAGTGTTCGGTCATAACAGGCCCTAGATGGGCCACTTTTCTTTTATGTCTCCATAGGAATCAGTCGCCATGATTGCCGCCCCGCCTCGAGAAAACCCCCTGGTTGCCTGGTTGAGAGCCTACGCCCTACAGGAGGTCCTCATCGGGAACCTGTCAGATGTCCCCCCATCACACGATTGCGTTGCCTTTACAAGACCAAAGGCCTCAGAGGGAGGGTCCCCCTTCCTCTGGGAGTTCCTCCCCCTCACGAACCTGACTCCACAGCATCCAGCTTCAGCCTGCAACAACACAGACTGGGTTCATCGGCCTCTGTTCATGTGCAACACCACCAGCGACGACCGAAGACCCAACTCATTCGCCCCTGTTGCGGTGACAGGACCACTCCCAGCAACCCCCTGCATCGTGTTCTTTGGCTTCTCCAATCCCACTCCGTTGGGGCAGTATCCCAATTGCACCCAATGGTTCATAGGATCTCGGCCTAACTCCAACCCCAAAAAAGGAAGCTCAAGATACCGCACTGAGTTCACCAGGTTTATTAATCATCATCCAACAAGTAGAGTGTTTAACCCCACCCAATACTTATCCACAGCTCAGACCCACGTAGAACTGAGACAGGTCAGAGCCGCCCACCTACTATGGATGGAGGTCGATACACCACCCGGCCAGAAATCCCCCCAGCGAAGCTCCATCCATGACCAGTTTTTACCCTCTTCCCCAGGACAAGTGTGGCTCTGTGGGAACAACATTGCCCGGACTGCTCTACCCGCATTCCCAAAGGGGGTATGTGCCATCGGGCAACTCGTCATAAAGGGAGGAGGGCTCTTTCACCACCGTCACCCCTTCTTCTCCTCACCTCGCAAACGATGACCAGCCACTGCTTGGGAGCGACTCAAGTCAGCCACCGAGATGGTCATAGGAGGGTACATACAGTTTAACCCCCTCTCCTACAGTTTAACTTTACAGCAAATCCGTGGACTGTCGCTTGGTCTGGAGGCCCTCACCAACATCACAGCAGAAGGACTTCGTCGAACCAATGACGCCCTCACTATCCTAGCCAACCATGCCGAGCAGAACCGTCTTCTGATCCAGACCATCCTACAGAAGGACTTTTGTGTCGCCTTGGAGGACCTTGATCCTCGCTTTAAAGGACAATGTTGCCTGCGCCTTCAGCCTGGGTGGAACAACGTCTCAGCCGTGGCTGACCAACTATCCTCCATCGCTGTCCAGATTCGTGAAGAGCGTAAGCGGTGGGATTGGTGGCAAGCTCAGTGGTCCAGCTGGGGGCTGGGGACCTGGGCTTAGTCCATCAAGCAGTGGCTTATTACTGTGGCTATTGTTCTTGTGGCCTTTCTGTTGGGGATAGCAGTGGTCAAGCAGCTAATTCATAAAGTTGTGTCAGCCCTGCCTTTGCAGGTGAGGTATTCCTCCATCCCCTTGGACAGCAGCAAACCACCACCTCCATACTACGAAGACGACGACTTGTAAAACCTTTTTTTCCCCTTTTTTTTTGGTCTTTGCATGCGACATCCCCCTCACAGCCCGTTCAGGTCGGCCAGGGGGGCATGTCTGTTACAGCTATCCCCTATTCCATTTTGTTTCTTACAGCTGTCCCCAGACTCCATTTTGTTTTCTGTTCTCCTGTGGCCGCCCTTCCCTGGCTGTTAAGTTGTTTACCAGGGCCACTGCCCTTCTCAAAGGGAGGGCCCCTTAAGTTGTTTAACAAGAGCCATTGCCCTTCTCAAAGGGATGGCCACTTGTGCTGCGTGCTAAGTGGGACCACTGCCCTGTTCAAAGGGTTAGTCCTGTTATCACCTCGTTGAGCCTGGGCTTGGTGTAGGGTAGGCAATGTCCAGAGCTGCAAGACCTAATGTGTTTTTAAGATCCTAGGCATGAGTCATAGGCCTCATGTGCTCTTGAGTCACCTATTGCACAGGACTATGTCCAGGCATGTCTCTGGGCTTACCTTCAGTTTTTTCCCTGTGCCCCCTCCCCTGTGACAGAGGGAGCCTATCAGGATTACTGGCGGGAAACTGCCCAAGTTTGCCTTTAAAACCAGACATTTTTGAAACACACCTCAGAAAGGTTCCTGCATTGCTGCCTGGTCTGATCAGCCAGGGGTTCTGGGGGGTCCTTTCTCCGCTCTCGTTTTATTTTTCAGCGTACCCCCGTTTTTTGAACGCCCCCCCCACGAAGAACGAATTGCTACCTGAGAGATCTCCTGATTATTGAGACTGTACTGAGCCCTCCTTGCCTCTTCTGATGTTGCTGCTGCTTCTGCCTTTGCTGCTGCCTTGGGGACTGGTAAGAATCCCTCTGTAAAACTTTCTATACTTTTATTTTATTATTTTAGCTGCTGGCTCTGTTTCCCCAGCACACAGACTCAAGCTAAACCTTGGTCTGTGTCTTAAAACCTCTCTTAAACTCCAGGGCTCTTTGCCGCTAAAAATAAGTTTGTGCCGCTGCTAAGCTCTGCTCCTGTGGACTTTGCCTTGGGGCTCTCTGCTTTCAGCTGTATCCACCACTGTAGCCACCATCCCTTGGCTTCCTTGGGAGCTGGGTCCTGGACACATACCACTCTGCCCTCTGTAACCTCCCCATAGCATAAGGTGCACCATAGCTCTTGTTTTTTTTTAGTTTAATAAGTCATAGTTTGTTAAGATTGTAGAGCTTGTAAGTTCACCTGCCTTGTTATAGTTTACTGTTTTGTTGCTCCGTATAGTTGCTTGTTATAGCTTTGCTTAGAATTGTGATATTTGTTGTTTTGCCTAGTCGTTGGTTAAGATAGATAAGGTTTTTTGCTGCTTAAATTCGCCTTCCTGCTGTCCCGATCTCTCCCTGAACTTTCCCGTGTCTGTTTTTCCCCCGCTCCAATCTCCCCCTCTGTGTGCTCCTCCGTGTCTCCCTGTTATAACCCTTTGCTGCTTTTCCCCCGCATCGGCACTCCCTCCGAACTTCCCAACTCCTTACTGCTTCCCCCCTGCGTCTGCATCACCCTCCGAACTTCCCGAACCCCTTGCTGCTTCTCCCCCTGTGAAACTTCCCAAACCCTTTGCTGTTTTTTTTCTACCTTTGTTTTTGGTGTCCGCTTGTTGCTTAAACCTCTCTCTAGCCCTTCTTTACACTTCTCCGCTGCCCCTCCCCTACCGAAGATCATCATCACACTGCTCCGTTGTCCTTACCCTGCAGGGCTTCAGAGTCTCTCGCTGCTTCCAGCCGCTCGTCTGCATACCACTAATCACTCACTCCCCCCCCGTTTCTTGACCCAGCCTTTATACTGATATTGTATTGTTGTACTGTAACTCACATTTTACTTGTAATTATAACACCCCATTGGTTGCCTCCACTTTTCTGATATACTTTGTATTTACATTGATGCCACTGTGTTACATTGTGTATCTAGCTATTAACTCATATAGAAGCTACCATTTTATTTTGCATTTCTTTTGGGTACGCTTTGCATTTCCACACTGTATCTAGAGTTGCTTGTTGACTGTACTGTATCCCATTGTGCTGAACCCCACTTGCTGTAGCCCACTATTAGAACTCCCTACACTGTTCAATAAGAAGAACCCCACCCATCGTTGTCTATTGTAAACACCCTATACACCCCATCCCATCGTATTTCATTATTAAATTCCCACCACTTCCTCTTTTTCATTTAATAAAGAAATTAATTGGAACCCCAGCTGTTTGGTAATTGCTCCCCAAGATCCCATATACCTGCAGGCAGGGACATCTTCCACTGTTTATTTTTATATGATGTTGTATATTAGAGAGTTGCTAATATAAGAGAAAAACAATGAAATATTCACAGAGTGAATTGCAAGCAGCAGATTTCACACAGCTCTAGTGAAGCTTTAAAAAACAGGCCAACAGGTATTTTCAAGCTTTTTCATCTACACTATGATTTATTTCTGAATAGGCCATTGTCTGTCCTTAAATTGCACCTACTCTGGCAGACTCAGTAATGTCTGATTTCAAACATAATTGAAGTTTGATACAATCATTGTCTATCTATGATTAGCAGCATCCTTGCAGCTAACCATCTACGATGAACAATCCAATATTTGTGGTCTCAGCATGGTAAACTATTCAGTACCATGAAAACCATATCATCATAGTCTGACCTTGGTTAACCATATATAGATTATTCCTTCTGCACATAATTATGTAATTTTTCTTGGTTTTTATAGAATTAAAGCACTTTTTAGGGAAAGATTTTTGTGTGTGCTCTATTAAAGGATCATACAGAAGGCTACTTTTGTGACCCAGGACTGGCCTTAAGTACAATCAATGCAACCCCACTAAGGGGCCCCTGCAATCCTGCTGCACTAAATCAGCAACTCACAAACTGGCCTGGTTTTTCCTTCTAAGGAGAGGATTGGAGGAGGAGGGAATTCATCCCCCAATGCTAAGCAGCTTCTCAGTAAGGCTTGAGGCCAAACTGACTGTCTAAGGGTATGTCTACACTGCAATTAGGCACAACTGGCCTGCGCCAGTTGAGTTAGGCTTACAGGCCTTGGTCTAAAGGGCTGTTTACTTGAAATGTAGACATTTGGGCTTGGGCTGGAGCCCCAGGTCTAGATCTCTCCCACTTTGCAGGGACCTAGAGCCCAGGTTCCAGCCCAAGCCTGAATGTCTACACTGCAGTTATACAGAGCTTTAGCCCAAGACCTGCGAGCCCGATTCAAGTGGCGCATGCCAGCTGCATGTTTTATTTTTCATTTCAGTGTAGTCGTACCCTTAGGAACACACAAGAAATAAGAATGAATTGGTGAGGCACAGGATGCTAACACTAATTAATTAATTTTAGAGTCCCATAACAGAAAAACCAAAGACAGAGACAACTCATTCCCTGACTTCAAACTTCCACTCTGGTAGCTCAGCGACACATGAATCATAGGGCTGCCCTTACGGCCAAGAAATGTTCATGTTCTGGCAAAGTATCCATCATAAATAGAGCTGGGAGAAATTTTTTGGATGATTTTTCCTCCCCCACAAAAAAAGGAGAATTCTGGTTGACTGAAACATTTCACAAATTCATTTCAAATTTGCTAAATTGTTTATTAATTTTCACTTTGGGGATTTTTTTTTGTTTCAGTATCTTCAGAACAAAACATTTTAACTTTTTTCATTTCAAATTTTACTTCAATTTTATTATTTATTAAAGGTAAAAAGCTCAAAATGAATTGTTTTGTTCCAGGTTGAACAAAATATTTTTTTGACCCAAAACAATTTAAAAAAAATGTTTTTCTTTGCTGAAAAATTCAAAACATTTCTGTTTTGAGTTGACCCAAAACATTTTTTTCTTTTATTTTTTGGTTATTGTCACAGCTCTAAATATAAACAGTTCTCTATCATACACTTGCCAGGCTGTGAGCAAACACAGGGTTTTAGACAGTCTTCTAGGTATGAGCAGCAAAGAATCCTGTGGCACCTTATAGACTAACAGACATTTTGGAGCATGAGCTTTCGTGGGTGAATACCCACTTCGTCACCCAGATCTGATGAAGTAGGTATTCACCCACGAAAGCTCATGCTCCAAAACGTCTGTTAGTCTATAAGGTGCCACAGGATTCTTTGCTGCTTTTACAGATCCAGACTAACACGGCTACCCCTCTGATACTTGTAGGTATGAAGCATTTAACATAGAAAATCATGACAAATTAAACCTCACCAGGACAGCTGATAGGACAAGATTTAGGAAGGTATGAGTTAGGATGAGATTTAGGAGAAATTGTAGCCGTGTTCTAAACCAGGTTGTGTGTCATTGTAGAAGTAATAAGCAATTCGTTTACATACTTTCTACATTGCTCCTCAATGTGGAGCAAGTAATTGCTTATCTCAGACAGTCCTCCTGTAGGTGTTGGAATTAACACATACTGTATAGTCTGTCCTATAACTGTGCAAACAGATACAGCTATATCATAGAACTAAAACTGTTCATAACAAATGTAGTCAAATGAAATGTGGCAATTTTGAAAAATCCACAACTCTGTGGATTTTATAATTACCACATCAAATACTGGATTCTGGGTATTTTTTTAAAAAAATGTTAAAATACTTACTGTAATGGCTAAATTGATGTTACTCCATTGCCTTCAATGGAATGATCTTGGCCCAGTGTATCTGTAATTTATAAACAGCTCCGTTTTTGATACTAATTAATGGATAGAGTGCATATATTAATGGGTCAGATCTTTATTTAGAATCATGGCTTTCTACAAGAGACAAATATTTTGAAAGCAACCAAAGACATATAACCTTTATTTATGCCCTAGAGGCCAGCTGAATAGTCTTTCACAGAACATGAAAATCTGTAGTACCATTTAGTTTTTTAATAAGGAAAGAATTGGAAGGGGGAAGAGGGAAGATCCTTATAAAAAAGTGATCAGATGATTCTTTATTATCCTGATAACTTGGTTTGGCAGAAATGTAGAGAAATATTTTCTATTTAAGCACCATCAACTGCTTATCATGCAAAAGACTGACACAACAGATAAATAATAAGCTTTATTAATCATTTGAAGAACTTTTGATTTTTTTCATATAGCACCAGTCCTAAGATTTCAGTGCTAAGTAATATATCTATTATTTATGTTCTTAAAACAAATTGGTAATGCTCCAAGATGCAGAAGATTACCAGCAAAACCAACCCTGTTGTCAGCTCAGGGTCTGGAGTTGATTCTGGTGGCCATTTTGACTGGCTGTAACTCAGATATGTTAGATAACTGAAGAAAATTAATTGTGTTGTCTATTACAAATGAAAGAGATGAAGAATCACAGCATACATAAATAGGCTGTATTACTAAAAGCCAATTTAAAGGTTGATTAACAAATACCAGGGGTAAAATCATACATCTCAGTCTCCTGTCAACCAGATGTGAAATGACAAGTTAAATATTCAAGGAAAGAGAATCCTACAAAATAGAAAGGGACTAAACGACAAAGCTCTGATTTGTTTTTAACTTATGTTATTCTAGTACTTAAATATTAAAGTGTTCAGTTACATGATATCAGCAAAGACACATAAACACAAATATAGAATAAGATGATGAGGAAATGACAGTAGTGAGACCCTCTAGCATAGAAATCAGCATCAGAAAATGAGGACAACCAGCCTGTATAAAATCTACTAAGGACTGCACTATTGTCAGTAGAACTGGGTGAAGAAAGGTAATTCCATTTCATGGAAAAAAAATATATTTTGAAATTTGTAACAAAACCCCCAAATTTTGAAATTTTCCACAAAAGGGAATGGAGCTCCAGCTCCAGGGTAGTCTGCCTGGTGTGTGGCCGGGAACCAGGATGCCAAGAACCCGGTGGACAAGCTGGCAGGAAATCCATCAGACCTTCATCGAACTGACTCCATCAAATGTTTTGATTTTTCTGAATCAATAAATTCTTTCAAAAAATGTTTTGTTGGATTTTTTTCTGAGCTGTTCCAATTCCCAGTCTTTTTTACCTAGAAGGTGCTTGAATAATATAGTGATAGAAGCCACTACAAAACCTTACACAGGTAGGAAATATACTGTGGAACTGAGCACTCCCCTCCTTGTTGATAGCCCCTGTCAGAGTGTACTCACAGTAACTGAGGTTAAGATTGGGTTGATGGGGCAATTACGTTAGCGGTAGCACAATAAATACAAAGTTATGTTAACTAGTGCTAAGGCCTGATCCATTTCCACTGATGTCAATGAGGTTCTGATCAGGGCTATCTGTGAAATGCAATTATTCCCCACAGGTAGTAGCAGTACCCACATTTCTCTTCTCCTTTTCACCTCTCTAATTCCCATTTTTCCTCCTCATTCTGGGTTGCACCTACTAAGGTCACTTCACTTTAGCTTCCTCCCCCCCCCCGCTTTTGGTCCCCTTTCTTTATCTTTCCAAGTTTTCAGTTATTCAAACTATTTTTTAACAGTGATTGCTGCTTGTGCCACAAGTCCATTAATTCTCTGCTCTGCATAATCCTTGCTGAGGCAGGACTGCCTGTCAATGACTATGAGGTCTCAAAATAAGGGCAGCAGAAGCAGATTGAGAGGACTCACTGGAACAGTGGTAGAAGCAGCAACTGCGGAACACTTTAAAATCAATAATGTCCAGATGTTTGAAAGCTGGAAAGGGGAAGGAAGGGGAGAGGAAAGCAAGTCACATTCCTTTCCCTTTCACTAAATATCTATGAGCATAGTAAAATGCCTTGCAAAGAGATCGATAGCAGTGAAAAAGCATGACTTCTGACTTGTTTTAATTAATCAAGTGTGAAAGTGCTAATGAGAAAGCAGTGCCAGCTATAGGAACCACACACAGGCAAAAGGGAGGCTGCCATAGATTTACAAGGACAGCTTCTTAAAGCAATACAGCTCTGTGGGAGATGATGTACTTGTTGTAATAAAAATAAAAAAGACATATGAAAGAAATTTACAGCTGATCTTAGCCTTAGTAGAGAGAACAAAAGTTGGTCCCATGAGAAGCAAGAAAGAAGTCTACAACGAGGTGTAATATTTTATTTGATAATCATGTGACTCCTCTAGAATGATCTTACCTTCTCCTGCAAAAGAAAAAAGAACACATTTTAAGATTGATTTTATTGACTAACAACAGAGTGGCATGAATACCACAGTCAAGCCTAAAATGGAGAGTAGGATTTTAAAAAAAAAAACTTGAACACTGTTTCATATCTTAAATCACTAAGACACAATTTCTGTCTTCTTTGTTTTCCCACCTCTGTCCTTATGCAAACATGGGTGTAATTAATAGATGGGGTGTGGCATCTCTTCCAGCTTTCAGTGTGTGTGTGTGTGGGGGTGGGTGGGAACAACACTTTTTCTCTTCCCAATAAGTGTCAGTCCCATTTGTACAGAAGGAAGGAAGGAAGGAAGGCAGCAGAGTGGTATCACAGGGGAATCTGAAGATGATGATACTCTCTCTCTCAGTCCTCCCCTGTGCCCGTTTGTTGAGCTGATCACTAGAGGCCACTCTGTCTCCCTGCTAGGCTGGCAAGAGGTAGCTTTCTGGAGCCACAGCTTTCTCGATGTGGTGCTCTGTGGAAGGCAGAACAAGGGTGTTGCAGAAGGTGAGGGGGGAGGAAGAGAGATCTTTGGGGAAGTGGATTGGTGGTAGAGACCGAGTGGAAATAAATGTTCAGTAAGAGATGGTGTGAAACTAGATACCTGGAAGAATGAGCGAATGAGTGAGGGGTTTAGAGCACTACTGGGGTAGAGGTGTAGAAGGAAACTTGTATTAGTGGGGGTGTTATCAACTATATGAGTTCTAAAATGATGACAGCCCTTTCTTCCCAAAAAAATCTTGACTGGCTTGAAAATCACAATATTTCATAATTTTCTAACTCATATTTTTTTGTGTGGGGAGAGAAGGTTTGTTTTCTGAACTTTGAACTCTCAGGGGGAGTCGCCCCATATGTGGGCATGGTCATAAAAGCATTTGTTCCAGGGACCTCAGTCTGAATAGTACAAAAAATACATACACATGGGAGGATGTGGATTTATATGCCTCCTCCCTCTTACTATGTGTGCTCCCTTCACAGCAGCATGCTGGGGTGAGGTACGGGTAGGGAGGTGTGTGGATTAGGCTAGAGGATCCATTGCTGTGCAAATCCACTTGTTTTCATCCTTATTCCTGCAGAGGGTAACTTCTGTAGCATCTACCCCATTTCTGTTTCACAGCCTACAGATAGAGATTTCCCCCCAGCTTCACCCCATCCCCATCCCCAGTGCCAGACTAGACCATTTGGGACTTCTCCCTACATGAATTAATGTGCAGACTTAATATTACAAATATATTGTATTTATCCAAATGATTGCAAAAATCACTTACTCTCTCTTACCCATATAACCAATCTGAGCATTCTTTGTTTCTCCTGCAACAGTTTACGATACCACAAACCCCAGCAGTGCTCTGGTTTGGGTTTTTGCAGTACACCTCTTCCTCGATATAACGTTGTCCTCGGGAGCCAAAAAATCTTACTGCGTTATAGGTGAAACTGCATTATATCGAACTTGCTTTGATACACCACAGTGTGCAGCCCCGCCCCCTTGGAGCACTGCTTTATTGCGTTATATCCGAATTCATATTGTTATATTGAGGTAGAGGTGTACCATCACTTGTTGCAGGGGCAGCATGGAATTTTGATCTAATTTCAGGTGGTGCGATACAATGAACATATTTTTGAATACTTATTTTTTCAAATGTATTTATTTTCATTATAAAAATCTGCTCCTATCATTAGTGATATGGGATCTATAATATATATATATATATATAGTTTTTATTGTACAAGCTTTGCCATTCCTCACTATGATAGGGAAGCACTGGGAGAATTACAATAAACTGGATACCAAATGCTTCCAAACATGCCTTATTCAAGATACTGTTTCTGAGTCAGGCTGCTTTTCACTAGGACATGTTAGGATCTGGATTTCATTGTCCTGGAGTGCCCTGGAAGGGACATTCCCCCTGAGACAGAAAGAAATATTTGGCTTTCAAGTTCCCACTATCATAACTCTTACATTTTCATGACCCAAATGTGGAACAGAAGGAGTAACAAAAATGTGTGTAACGTATTGTGAGGGAGAGATGAGTCAGAGTTGCATCATAAATCATTAACATGCATACAATTTCCAGGTGTACACATCTTGGAAAGTCTGACAAAGTTCACTTTTAAATATTTTAATTTATTTCTTCATTGCCTCCTGTTTCCAAGATAGTAATACCTATTGGACGATACTTGGTTCAGAGAAAAATACCACCAAAATAACTAAATGGCTCAGAGTTTTTTCAATTGACTATAGAGCCTTTCACTCATAGATCACCAGGTTGATAATGACCCAAAATAATTTCTATCTGATGGCTATTGAGTAGCATATGTGAAATGAGTTGGTGGTCTCAATTTGGTCTCTATGTCCATAACATATTTGCCACTTTTGCTGACAGATTCAGAAGAGAGGCCAAGGCCTAAATGGATCTGAAAACTGAACAACACTAGAAAGAGTCAGAATTGAGAAGGGATGGTGGTAGGATAGTTGCATTGCCTTTGCCTGACCTGGGGACAGAGTAATGACTTCAGAGCCAGATTCACCAGTCTCCAGAGTCACCATCCCTCATGAGCACTAAATTCACAAAAAATAAAAGCAAAACAAAATTAATTGATGATGATTATTGGGGATTAACAGTGGTGTCAGCTGTAGTTACTAACATATCTTTTTATGATGTGATGTCACAAACGTCGCCACAATGTAACTCAAATAAGAGTTACAGAGATGAAGTCTTACTAAGAAATTGTAAAAATATAGCTAGCCATGACTTCCTAGAATGGTCAATTTGAGTTCAGATTGTTTGAATTATATTGAGGAATTCAGTTATGATTTAACACCAGCTTTTGATTTTTACGTGACATCGAATACAAAAGACCAGAGCAGGGCAAATGTTAGCCAGTTGCTAACACATCCTGTCTTCAAAATCTTTTCTTTTCAAAGGATCCGGTTATTTTAGTGTACTGAATGCTAGAGCTACTCTCTTCTGTTATATGGTGAGATTACTCACTCAGGGCCTCATCCAAAAATCAAGTCCATGGAAATATACCCATTATTTCAGTGAGCTTTGGGCCAGACCCTAGGGCTCTGTTCCTTCAACTGATAATACAGTGGTGAATTGCTACATTCACACACACTCCAACCAATGCCAAAAGGACTGCATATGATCACAATATCTGCTCACATGCTATCCATGGTGGGCTTGGGGCCATATTTATTGATAACACAGTCATACTCTTGCATAGCAAACATGTTGACTATTGTGCATTTAAAAATGCAGTAATAAAAATATGTATGTTCCTGGAAGAAAGGAGGTATGATTTCATTTTTCTGGAAAACACATTGCCAAAACAAAAAAAAAGACTTTTTATTTTAGTTAAATTCCTTTATCTTTACAATTGTTAGAAATGTGTGTGAAACCAGAATCCAGAGAAGAACTTAAATTCAAACCAGCTTGTTTGAATGTTTGCGGTCCAAACCAAAGCTCTAAAACAGTATAAATGCTTCATAATACTCAAGTGGTATTTCCAAAAGTATATCCAACTTGCTGCTATAAAAAAGAAAAAGCTAGTGTTTTTCATACTGGCTGATTTGTGCCGAGTCTAAATATTTTAGCCAAAGAAGTGCTAGTACTCATCTTTCCTTTGAAATCATCTCGCTCCAAGGTTTTTTCAAAGGCTGTTTTTTGTTATGCAGCCCAGTAATCCACACACTCATCTCAGGAAAAAACAATAAACAAACAACTCTGTTAACTCTCAAGTAATATGTATGAAAGGTTATAACATCTAGTGGTTATTCCAGGGCCACTTGGCTTTATTCTTCTCTCTGACAGTGCGTGACTGTGTGACTTTTCAAGGCAAGTAGAGACAGATCCTGTTGTCATTTAAAGCAGTGGCAGAATGTCCATTGTCTTTAACAGGAAAGAATTAGGCCCTCATTTTTTCTTCCTCAGTTTCTGCATCAGTAAAATAAGAGGAATACCTTCCTGATTATTCAGGAAATTTGACTTAAGAATCCAATGTTAGCAAATGTATTAAAATTCTTGAATGAAAGCCTCTAAATACTACTCTAAGTGCATATTACATTGGGATGGTGAATTTGAAAAAAATACATTGTTTTACTGAAATCTGGAACAAACAGGTATCCTCACTCCTCTCCATTACCAGATCAACACCAACGTTCCTAACATTTCAACCTCTAACTCCCCACCCTTAGATCTGTAGAAACGATACTTCAACTGGCTGCCCCAGTTAGATCATCTTGACTAGATTAGGATGTCACATCTTTCAGTGCATTTGAGATGTGCCTACAACTCCAAACAGAGGGGTCAGATTTGATTTGAGTCTGTCAGGAGCCCTGAAAAGAATGCTGTATCAATATTATAAATCTGTACCAGTGCACACTGGCTGAAATAAAGTTCTGATTTGCATACTCCTAGTGCAAAATCATTCCATTTTGTTAGGATGAGGGAAGCATCAGGAATGACAAATGCATGGGAAGAGGTGACATCTTCAAATAGTCATGGTTACTTAATGTTGGGTTCTGTGCTAACCCCCCTCCATGACATTAGGACATTATCATTAGAACCTAGTTCTGATTGTTTGTATTTAACGTAAGACAGTCTTTCTTTTCAGTATGTTCCTTGCATGAGACCCTATGACTGCATGTTCTGCTTTGGGTGGGCTGCTCCTTAATTTTAAAGGAGTCTGTGTAAGATAAAGAAAAGAAGCATAAAGTATAGGTTTGCAGCTTCCCTGTTATTAAACAAAACAATCTTTGACACTGGTGAAAAATGTCTCGTCTTGGACTTATGTAACCAGTGCCTTATCTCCTTTTTAATTGACATGTATTTAGATTTAGTGATTTTCTAGATAGTGTTTTGAAAGATATCTGAAGGGAAGTTAATTCTGACATGCACTATATACCTATCTACCATTTCCTTGGAAGATATAATGAAGACCCACAAGAGTCTTCTTATAACTACATGTAGTAGCATAGTTGTGGGCATTTTAGATATAATTTCTTTAAGTCGGTCTAATAATGTATGGAGTTATTACATTTTGATGAAAGAACCAAGGTAGAATATAGCTGCAACCCTCTCCACACACACACATTCATGAATAGATCTCAGGTTTAATGGAGATGTTGACATAGTTGTGGTCCCTTGCAATGCCAGAGCCTAACTCCATGCAGAGGATGCCAAAAAGATGAACACACATCTCTGGGGTCATCGGTACTTTCTGATCATAATGTTTGTAAAATGTCTCAAGCCCTGGGAATAACTTTAAAGCTTAAAAAAAACATTTATAATATCTGTCATGTTTCCAAGTCTGCTGGTGGGAATACTTTGTGGGTTTTTTTTCCATTCTGCTGGAGCTGAACTACAAGCTATAGAGAAGATCTTGGATAATTAGAATTCTGTTATTCCTATTAATAACCTCATAAAACCTTAAATGATTTACTGATTTAAAAAAATTCTTACCAAAATTGCTAAGGCTTACTCTGATATTTTTGCAATTGCTTAGAACAAATCCTGGAATTATTTACAGAGAAATAAAAACAGACATAAATATTTTTAAATGAATTTAGATGAAATTAGAATTTAAAGATATATATGGTTAGAATATCAGATTGACGTGATATGGATATTATTCCTTGTTTTAACTTTATGTTTGCTTGCTTAACTGGAAGCAGATTTGTCAGTGGCATTTCTTTTCCACAGTGACCTTTTTTAATTAGTGCAACTTTGTGTTTCTTAGTGTACTACATCACATTGTTTAGTGAAATGCATATGAGTATTTTTATTGTTTTGTGCACTATTATATGTGGTTTTTATTTTTTCCATACTTTTAATTTAGTACTTTTTCCATTAAAAGATGGGTTTCATTACAAGGAATGTTATTATGGAAATGTGTGCTTTAATTGTCACTCAATTTAAAAGAAATATTTGGGAAACCAATGCATCAAAGCAAAAAGGAATGATTGGTAGGTTTCCTTTTTAAAACAGATGAGCAAATCTGAGGCAAATAAAGCAAATTACCTTACATGGGGATGCAGAATCTGTGCAAATGACTTTGCTGCTCTATTTGCAGTCCTCCTGCCTTTTTTTTTTAATGACTACTTATTCTTTGCCTCCTGTTGGAAAGATGAGGCATGACTTGCCTCCAAAGCTGACCAGTTAAATGGGCTAATTCCAGTTTTCTTCTTTCCTTATGTGCTGGGTACACAACACTAGATCACCCACATAGAAAAGTAGTAAATTCCCATTTGGAATCTACTCTTGGCTGGCACAGAGAACGCTTCTTGGTTGCCGACTGAAATCCAACATAGGTCCTTGGTAAACAGAAACTAACCTATGGCTGTTTGTTTTATGTGAAGTGAGTTTGATAGTCTCAGTCCATTTCCTACTGAACAGCTCCTCTGCAAATATCACTAGCTTGCACCCTTTCAGAGAGACTCAGCCAAGACACCATGAACTTAATGGACATGGAGGCAGAACTGTCCCCTCATTCCAAGAGGTGGTGTCTCCAGCGGGTATTCACATAATCAATTTTCTTATAAATATCCAATGAGGATTTTGGCCAAGCCATCGATTGCATGATATAGCTGCCCATAGATTTAAATGCACAGATACACAATAGTGAAGAAATGAAGGAAGCTTGTATTGTCGCTGCACACGCTCAATTCTTCAGTAAAAAGTTATCTTTGGACTAGTGTTAGAGAGGGGCATGACTATATTAACCTGTTCATGCCCATGGAAATATTCTCTAGAGTTTAAAACGGTTAAACACTTCAAATCCTTTAAACCCTTTCCACTTGAGACAGTCACAAGTAAATCACCAACTAGATTTTCTTGCTTACAATTTAAGGCCTTTGATCTTCCTATTTTGTGAACAAGAGGGTGCCTTGGATGCACATAGGATCCTGTTAATGTCTGTAGGGCACTTTGAGGGTGCTGCACTCCACCCCCTGAAGTCACTTGCAAATCAAGTTCTAAATGCATACTGGTGACTCCCCTACTGCTGGATTCTCTCGCCTTGGTCTAAGTTAAAAAGAAATCTGTTCTCCAGGCTGAGTCAAAATCTTCTTCTTTGTCTTCTTTGGTAAAATGAAAATAATGAAAAATACACCTATTACATGATTGAAACAGAATGGAAACAGTATTATTGTACGGTTTTAGGATGATCTTTTAGGAATTAAGTATATTCAGATGTCTGTGACTTCTGACTCCTGGTCAGATCCCCCACTCCTTGGCCAGTGTCTAGTTTGTTCGACCTTTGTGGGCTAAAAGCCAGAGCTGCTAGGTCAATATACAAACTCATGGGTTCTTTAAGCTGAAGCTGTTATTCTCTAGGCTAGTGTCTATTCCTTTTAGACTTGGAGCCTTACACCTTTATCCTTTTGGTGCCTGCCAGAGGCAGATGAGGCTGCCAGATAGGCCTGGGCATCAGGGCCAGAGCCAGCTGGATTACAGAAACTGGACTGAATGGCTGTTCTAGCAGTCAGAGCTTTCCAACTAGTTTTTCCTCAACCTGCTAAATCACTACTGACTTATAGGCTAGCCAGTAATTAGCAATTTGGCCCCGATAAAAGGCCTTGGTAAGAAAAGTGATGTCTAAGCCAAATAACTGGTATCTCCTACTGCTGACTTCCAAAACATATATTATAGTACCTAGGATACTCCAGTTGTCTGGACCTCTGCTGTAGGTGTCTTAAGGTGCTAAGTCTCTTTTCACATCAGACTAGTGTCTCTCTTTTGGGATAACTGTTTCAGAGAGCTGACCAAGGTCCTGACAATGCATATTGGGGTATCTCTACACTGCAAATAAACACCAGTAGCTGACCCAAGCCAGCTTACTTGGGCGCATGGGGCTTGGGCTAACAGGCTGGTTAATTTCAGCAGAGACATTTGGACTCAAGGTGGAGGCCTGGCTCTAGGACCCTGAGAGGTGGGATGGTCCCAGAGCCCAGGCTATAGCCTGAGCCCAAATGTCTACATGGCAATTAAACAGCCCCTCAGCCCAAGCCCACGTCAGCTGGCATGGGCTAGTCACCAATTTTTAATTGCAGTGTAGACATATTCTTGATGGCTGGAGAGTGTATGTGTAGGTGCCTCTTCAGTTCTCCTTCCACCAATAAATGAAGTGTTCTCTGGATGAAGCATGTCCTTTAAGGAATATCATCCTTTAAACCAAAGAGTTATCTAGCTCTATCAGAGCAACTTTCTGAGCTAAGGTCCATCCCTTAGCAACAACATTATAATGAGACAAGCTCCATGTGTTGTTTCTGCCACTTACTTGGTGTGGATGTTCCGCTTATCACCACTAAGACTTGGGTCATCAGTGATAAAGAAGGCCGACCCCAGGCCCAAAGACCGGGTCTTAATCAAGTTAATAATCATATCAAGGCCTTAGGCCTCAATCACACTAACATATATAGCAAAGTAAAAACATTGATTTTATACTAACCCTCCTGAGGCTCACTTTCTGATTTAACTATATCATACACTACTAATATGTTACTTAATGCTGCTAAAACACAAAATGCTGCTATAAGGGGTTAAACTGACATAAAGTCCCTTAAAAACCCCATCCATTACTGCCAAATAAACTAACAACTGCTAGGCTACTGTAGTTTATTAAGCAGCTTATGCACACAGAAAATTAACCTCTAATAAACTTGGCTGAACATGCAGTTTGGGCCCAAGTTCCTCAAATTTGCTTAAGAAACATAGCTGCTGACACTGCAAGTAGGCAAAAACCAGGTGTCAAAGTCCTGACATTAACAAAAACCCGTATAAAGGGGAAGTTGCAAAAAGCAGGCTTGCAGATTAGCTCATAACCAGTATAGTAATGGTAAAAGTTTTTTGCAGATGGTTAAGAAATGTAATTGTATTAACCAAATATGGTATCCTCGGATGTATAAGCTCATATGGTAATTTGCGGTTTTAAGCTTTATAACCCCAGGTATTATTGCTGTAAGGTAGAGCGACTTCCCTCTTGCTAGAGGTCCTGTCGTCTCTCCCTGCATATATGCTTGTAATCTATGATTAATCAATAAAGGAGCCTCAGGCTGTCTGATCAACTCAATTGACTGGTGGTCAATTTCCACGACAATTTGGTGCATTGGCCGGGAACCCACAAGAGGGCTTCTCCTGGATCGGAGGACCGCAGGCAGTCTCCTTCCAACCCCCGGGCCCAATTAAAAGGTAAGAGACCTTTTGAAATCTCTATGGGGTTTGGCAGAGGACTAGTCTGTAGGCTCCGGTTTGGGTAAGTCACAAGCTGGGTTCGAACTTTTAGCTATCAGACAGACCAGATGCCCTTTCTCTAAGGTTTCTAAGATTCCAAGGTTTTAGCCTTTCCAGAGGCTCCCGTGGTTTCAAAGGTACCGCTAACAACCCACGGACCACGCTCCTTTTGGTCCGGAGAGTCCTGATCCAGGCGTGGATCAGGGGTCCCCTTCCTACCAGGTCTGATGGGGATCCGGGTTTAATGTTCCAGTGTTCCGTGGTTTCGCCTTGACGTCTGTGTCAAGAAAGTGCCTGTGTCTGTGTGAATGAGGGCCAAGCGGCCAGAGTGAATGCAGCTGTGGGAAGACGCCCCGAGCCTCCTGCGAAGCAAAAGCTCGTGACCAGGAGTGTCTCGAAAGCAAGCCCCACAGCTGAGCTTCTGTATGTGCAGAGATTGTGAAGCTTCCCAGCTGGCAAGCCTTGGTAAGTGGCTAGCCTGTTGGGTGCTTGTGTGTTTCCCCGTCCCTCTTCCCTTCCCTTCCACGACCTATGACCCTGTGACCGCTCCTTGAGCACTGTCCTTACAGGACCGCAGAGTCCCTATTTTGCCCACTGGAGCCATAAGCTCCCTTCCCTTCTCGGAGAGGAGGGAAGCCCCCAGGAAAACCGTACCGCTGAGTCCGTAGCTTCAGAAGCATCGTTGGCTTAAGGCTGGTGCCCTGGGCTAACGACAGGCGTACGGGGACCGCGGGTTCTCCGGAAAGGAGCCCGTCCCATCCTTTACCTCCTTCCTTGTAGGTACCTGCTGTTTGGCGGGTCAGAGAAAGCCTACTCCACCTAGTTCCCCTGCCTAGGGCAGGTAAAGACACCACTGGTGTTAGAACCGTGGTAATCCTGATTAGCGCTTCCCTGGTGTGAAAGGCTTGTGTGAAACAAAGGGCTGAAGTGAAAATGGGGTCTACCCAATCTAAAGGGATCCCAATCCCACCAAAAGGCACTCCTGCTGCTTATATGTATGTGCACCGTGGCCTGTCGACATGTAGATATTTGCAAAAGTGGAATTGGTATACTAGAGACGACCCAAAACTGCAATTTCCTGTGGAGGGCAGTTTTGATCTTGATAGGATTGTGCACCTCAGGGGTGCTCTTGTTGCCAACTCTGTGGGACAGGGACAGTTTGATGCTTATTTTGAATGGCATGATGAAATGGGTAAAAGGCGTCAGGAATCCCAAGTTAGGGGGTTAAAAGATACCCAAAAAAAACTAAAAACCCAACTTAAAGAGGCACAGAAAAAATTAAATAGTGCTCAAAATTTGCTCAGTCCCCCTCCCTTAAACGTAGTTCCCCTCTGCCCGTCTCAAACACGCCCGAAACCGACTGCCCCAAAAAGAATCTACCCTTCACCCCCTTCCGATGAGCTAATTGATCTGTTCTTGGAATGTAGACAGTGGCCCGATAATTCTAATAGGCCGCCCGCTTATAGCCCAGATGCTCAGGCAGGGGGTGGGGCTGGACCGGGAGATAGAAGTGAGGCAGAGGACAATCAAGGTAACCATCCAGACACCACATCTCCCTCATCTCCCTCAGGTTCTGATAAACAAACACCTCCCAAGACCCCTTCAGGTGGGTCTACGCCCCGGTCTGATATGTCCGACGACTTAAGGGAAGCTCTAGCTATAGTAGAAGTGGGAGAAAAATGTATAGACGATTGGCAACAGGTATCAGGTGAGGAAAATATAGATTGGGAATGCAAAGAAATTAACTGGGACAAATTATCTCCAGATTCGCCGCTACGGCGGCTGTCAAATACTATAGCAGAGATGAAGCAATTTGTGACATCACCAAAATATGACTCCCTTTTAAATCCCCGCCACCCCCCGGTCTCTGACGACCCTGATGCAGTGGCTTATCGTACCCGCCGTAAGGAGTTTCTGCGAAAGGCTGAAAAAATCCCCAAACCACCTAAATCTGTTGCCCTTTGCCCCCTCCGTCAGCTGCCAGGAGGCCAGGGAGGTTTAATGACAGTACATGCTCCCTGGTCACCAGGTGATCTTTATAACCTTATTGAAAAGTTTCCAAAAATCAGGGAAGATCCCGTTAAATTCCAAGAACAATTGGAAATGATAATCAAGTGCTATAACCCCTCACATGCTGATATGCACCAGCTATTATCGGCTATAGTGCCCAAAGAGACCCTTACTCGCCTCTATGCGAGGGCAAATTGGCCGGATGACCCCAGCCAGATGTCAGAGGCCGATTTGGTCCAAAGAAGAAATAACCTAATTGTTGAAGTTCTCAATGTATGCCCAAGGAAAACGGATTGGGCCAAAATAAATGCCTGTAAACAAAGTAAGGGAGAAAATCCGGCCGATTATATGGAACGTATAAAGCAAGTGTTTGAAAGACATTCAGGGATCAATAATGCAGAACAAACGGCCACACAAGCAGTAGTGGCAGCCTTTGTGCAAGGACTCTTGCCAAAGGTAGGAGAGCAGTTAAGGGTTAATTTAGTGGATTGGGAAGGTAAAAATTTAAAAGAAATTCTGGCAGCTGCACAGCACTTCCACCGCCAGTTAGAAAGAAAGAAAGACAAAACAGAATCTAAACTTATGGCTTTACAAATCCAAAGTATGCAAAACTCTGTTGAAAAAGGGCCCGGGAAAAGGTCAAGACAGGCTGTAACTAAAAATCAACCTTTTGCTGGAAGTAGCCCCCTGACTAATCTCAGTTCCACAGCCTGCTTTTCGTGTGGGCAGGTAGGACATTGGAGAGCCAATTGTCCCCAATTAGGGGAAAACCAGTGTCGGTATTGTAAAAAGGAGGGACACCTTATTAAGGATTGTCCCACACGACCCCCTAGACAGTTTCCAAAACAGGAAGGATTGCCTTTTCCTGCTCCACCAGCCCCAGCTCTTAACTACTAGGAAAGCCAGGAGACTAATAACATCGTCGTCGCCCCCCTTGTTCATGTGGATCAAACTGGCCCAACCGTTTCTTGTCTAATAAATGGTGTCCCTACCCCTTGCTTGGTTGATACAGGAGCTTCTAGGTCTACCTTAAAAGCACAAGATTTCCCTACTGTACCTCTTTCCTCTGAAGTCGTAACTGCTGTGGGGGTAGAAAATACTCCTATTCCCCACCCTGTGTCATCTCCTCTATCTATATCTATCGGTCCTCTTTCTGCTGACCATGCCTTCCTCCTCAGTCCATGCTCCCCTGTAAACCTTTTAGGAAAAGATCTATTATGCAAACTTCATTGCACTATCTTTTGCTCCCCAGAAGGGGTCTTTTTAGAGGTCCCAGATCCGGCTCATAATGAGGTTTTAGGTCTCCTCCAAATTGATCCAGCCCCAGATCGGAAACCCGATCCCAGTCTTTCCTTGTTGCAACAGGAACTACTGGCAAGGGTAACCCCTTCACTGTGGGCTGAGCATGCTAACCAAGTAGGACGCATTTGTTCTGCTCAACCTGTTAAAATTCGACTTAATCCAAGCAAACCTCTTCCTAGAGTCCGGCAATATCCCCTCTCTCAGCAAGCTGAGGAGGGGATTCGTCCAGTTCTTTCTGCTCTACTTAAACAGGGGGTCATAGTTCCAACAGTAAGTGAATGTAATACTCCCATTCTACCCGTCCGAAAACCCGGGAAAAACACCTGGCGATTCGTACAAGATCTACGTGCTATTAATGCTGCTGTCCTCCCAACTTTTCCGGTGGTTCCAAATCCTGCTACTATTCTCTCTTGTATACCTCCCACTGCTCAGTACTTTTCTGTGATAGATTTGTGCTCTGCTTTCTTTTCTATTCCTATTCATGTGGATAGTCAGTTTCTTTTTGCATTTACTTATCAGGGAGCTCAGTATACTTGGACCAGATTACCCCAAGGTTATACTGAGTCCCCTACTATCTTTTCTCAAATCTTAAAGAAAGATCTGGATGATATCTCATTTCCAAATGGGTCTGTCTTAATACAATATGTAGATGATTTGTTGCTTGCTTCTGACTCTCTGGAAGCTTCAAAGGCGGATACGTTGGTTTTGCTCCAAGCCTTAGCTCAAAAGGGTCATAAGGCTTCAAGGGAAAAGTTACAACTCTGTCTCCCTGTAGTGCATTATCTGGGCCATGATATTTCTGCAGGAAAACGCGCTTTGTCTTCTTCGCGGGTACAGGCAATTCAAAAGATCCCCAGGCCAATTACAAAAAAGCAGCTATGGGGATTCTTGGGAATGGCAGGCTACTGTAGACAATGGATTCTGGGTTATGCGTCTCTTGTGCGGCCCTTACAAGATTTAACTCTTAATAAGATCTCTGACCCTATTCCATGGCCCACGGAAGCAGAGGAAGCGTTTCAACAAATAAAAACTGCTTTAACCAAAGCCCCTGCTCTCGGTTTACCCGATTATAAAAAACCATTTACCCTCTTCTGTCATGAAAGAGAGGGCTCAGCCCAGGGTGTTCTTACTCAGACTCACGGAGAAAAACACAGACCCATAGCTTACTTTAGTTCTTCATTAGACCCGGTAGCAGCTGGGTTACCCCCCTGCCTCCGGTCTGTTGCAGCAGCTGCAATATTAGTTGAAGCCTCCGCCTCCCTAGTTCTCGGCAGTCCGTTAACTGTTGCAGTTCCTCATGCTGTCACCGCTCTCTTAACTAAAAGCAAAACACAGCATCTTTCAAACTCTAGACTCACTAAGTATGAAATGCTTCTGTTAAATGCTGCAAATGTTACTTTGGCTAGATGTCCGGTACTAAATCCTGCTTCTCTTCTCCCCACGGTAACCGATGGGGAACCCCATGATTGTCTATCTATAACTGCTGAATTATCTGCTCCCAGATCTGATCTACAGGATATTCCCCTGCAAAATCCCGAGTTGATTTATTATGTAGATGGTTCCTGTTTAAGAAATGCGGAAGGGCAGCTGGTAGCAGGCTACGCTGTATGCGATCAACACAGTACTATAGAAGCATTCTCTCTCCCTTCAATAAAATCAGCTCAGGTTGCTGAACTGTTTGCTCTTACTCGAGCCTGTTGCTTGGCAACCGAAGCGTCTGTTACCATTTATACTGATTCAAGATATGCTTTTGGAGTAGTACATGATTATGGGCAATTGTGGAAATATAGGGGATTTCTTACTTCTACCGGAGCACCTATTAGCCACGGCCCATATGTCAATGCTCTTTTGTCTGCTTTACAGTTACCGTCTGCTATTGCTGTAGTCAAATGTGCAGCCCATAAAAAACCCCATGACGATGTTACTCGAGGAAATGCACTGGCGGACTCCTCCGCCAAGCAAGCGGCCCTTTCCGGGTCTCCGGCTCCTACTGAAATATTTACTCTTTGTATGTCCCAGCCCGTCTCTTTAGTTGACTCTTTACAGGACTTAGCACTTACACAGGAGTCAGCATCAGACGATGAGAAAAACTGCTGGAGACAGTCTGGATGTTCCAAACATCCAGAGGATGCCTTGTGGTATGCTCCAGACGGTCGCCTGGTGGCACCCTTGGCTCTGCTCCCACACCTTGCCCGGCTAGCACACGGGCTAGCCCATGTAGGCAAGGAGGGGATGATTGCTTCTGTAGCTAAATATTGGCATGCTCCAAAGTTTACAAGCATTGCCCAGCAATACTGCCAAACATGCCCTATCTGTCTGGCATACAACAGTGGGCGACCGGTTCGAACCACCCAGGCAGCACACCCACCGCCCTGGGGACCATTTGTAAACATCCAAATAGACTTTATAAGTATGCCTAAGTGTTGTTCATATGAGTATGTACTTGTGTGTGTGTGCATGTATTCTGGATGGGTAGAAGCTTACCCATGCGCCAAGGCAGACTCAACCACTGTAGCAAAGAAGTTGCTCAAGGAATTTATTCCTCGCTTTGGTATCCCTGTCTCAATTAACAGTGACAGAGGAACCCATTTTACAGGTCAAATCACTCAACAAATCTGTAAGGCCCTTCATGTGGACCAACGCTTGCACTGTGCTCACCATCCTCAAAGCGCGGGAGCAGTGGAACGCAAAAATGGGGATCTAAAAAACAAGCTAGCAAAGCTGTGTGCAGAAACAGGCCTTAAATGGCCGGATGCACTCCCTCTAGCACTAATGCAAATGAGGAACACTCCCATGCGTAAACATGGGTTGTCTCCCCATGAAATTCTCATGGCTAGACCAATGAGAATGCCAGTGTCTCCGCCCCTATCCCCAAACTCCCTGCATTTGCAACTCAGTGATGAAAATGTACTAGAATACTGCAAGACGCTAACTAGACATGTCAGATTTATTCATTCACAGGTCCAAAGTGCCCTACCAGATCCAGCTGAGACCGCATGCCATCCCTTGGAGCCTGGTGACTGGGTTTACTGTAAGGTGTTCCAACAAAAGTCTGCCTTGGAGCCCAGGTGGAAAGGTCCGTTCCAGGTCTTACTGACTACTCACACTGCAGTAAAGTGCCAAGGACTCCCAAATTGGGTACACGCATCTCACTGCAAGAAGGTAACGCCTCCTTTGGATCCCATCAGTACCCCGGCTGTTCTACAACCTCGGCTGACAACGTCAGCAGGTGAACCTGAACAAAAACCCAAGTATCACCTTCGAGGTCGGCAGGTTACATAAGACATCATGACCAATCCACAGACCAAGATCAAACAGACTGCTCGAGTGCGAAAGTGGCTAATGCCCTCTATCTGGATTATTACCATTCTAATGTTTTTTATGTTTCTTTTGAACATTTATGACTCTTACCTACTCTCAGTTGCTGCCCGAAAGACTACTTCGCTACGTCTCCTGTCAACAGAAAAACCAAAAGCCAAAACAACCACTCCACTCTACCCAATATGCGGGATAGCAGTTAAAGAAAAGGGAAAAATCACTCCCCGTTCCACTCCGTGTGACGAACAAAACCTTGCTGCTGCCGAACAAAGAAAAAAAGTAAAAAAGTCTCGAGAAGCCTCCACTGCTAAACCCAAAACTCTTACTATAAAGGACATTAAAAATTGGCCATGATATAAAAGACGTTACGTAATGTGGTATCAGGGAGGCTCTTGTGGCCGACAGGCTTGGTCATGTGGGGTACATTGGTATTTGGGATTTCTCCCCGGTACAGCTGATTGCAACCCACCACAAGTCCCCTGGCCATGCTACGTCATTCCAAAATTACTGGACCATACTTCCACTGTTCCCCCCACGGTCCCTCCACTAAGTAATCCTCCCATAGTAACCCCATCTATTAGTACCCACCTTGAGCCCCATGCAAATCCATACTTACCCAAAACCTCAACCATCAGGCAATGGCCTAGGCCCTCTTCCACTAATTTGTTTTCCTACTGTCTAACTAAGTTAATTTTCTCCTTGCAGGGTCAAGTGTACCAACGGTATGTTAAATGGAATGCGTTTGGTATGGTATACCTTAGTTATCGTAATATAACCTCATATTTAACATACACGGGAAAATCTGACCAAGCCGAAAATTTTATAGACACATGGGACACTGACCATGATATAGACCTTATGTTAATCCCAGGCACATGTTGGCCCCTCACGGATGAGGGTCCCGAATGTTTTGTAGCCACTCATGCCACAAGAACTAATGTTACTGTTAACAGAATATGTTTAGCTGCTGTAGGGTTTGTTTGTGCTCAGGACATTCCCATCACTGAAAACCTGACTTGCACATTACTTCAATACACCCCTTCACACTCAATCAACATCACACTGGCCAAAGAGGGCATTCAGGTGCAAAGCCAACAATTGTGGTATGAGCCCACTGAAAACCCCCATTTATCAGGGTTTAGATGGACAATACTAAATGCTACCTTGGGAACTGTCCATTTCTCCATACCTCTCACTCACTTCCAAATTACTAGTACTTATTCTAATTGCTCTAAGGGTGCGGCTATACGCCTACTAGAGCAGCAGGCTAGACTTGCAGAAAGAAGAAAAAGGAGAGATATTGTTAACACTCTACTGCATGGTGCCAACACTGCAGCGTCAGCCTGGACTCTATATAAAACGCAGGAACATGACAGTCATCTGGGACAACTAGACCAAGCTCAGGGGTTTATTTCCGGGGCTCAGATAACTAAGGAGAAGGCCGGTATAGGCGCACTCCATACTATTTCGGCACTAAGTATTGTTACCCAGGACCTACTTAAGCAAATGGTTCACCAGGTTGCCACATCAGGAAAGGCATTGCAGTGGGACCAAGCGTGTTCAGAAGTACAGGATTATCTTAACACTATCCTTTTTTCCTTACGTAAGGACCTTGAACAGCAGCGCTGGCCCACTGCCCTTGCTAATACATCGGGTATACCCCTTGATTTGTGGCCTTGGAGACTTACGTGGAAATTCTCTAAATGGAGGTGTTGGCGCTCACAGTGTTCCTTCCGGGCTTATGGACCCGTGAAAGGATTTTGGGCCCCCACTTACCGTATCCTTCCAGGCCCTTGGGGTGGTTGCTTATGGGACTGGGTAATTCATCGAGATGTTTGGGAAATTAAACCCCCTGGCGGTCCTAACCGCTTCTTAATCGGTGCCCCAGCTATAACCCCTGACCTTTGGATAGGTCTAGGTGATCTTTGGACCTATTGGCCTTTACAACCCCCACAACTGCAATGTTTTAGAAAATTACACCCAGGGGAGGTAGTGACTGTTCATCACCGAGTATGTTGGGAAGGTCTTGGTACTTTACAAGACCTAACCTCCCATGATCTATTATCTGCTAACAGCAGTTGCGTTCATGTTAATTCCTCAATCATACACGATGTGGCTTTTAACCTCCACACCAGCTCAGGCACTCACAACATTTACTGGCCCGCAGAAAAGGATTATCAGGTTTATTTGGAATTTCAGGTTCCTTTTAATTGGACCTCTGTTGTTCCTGACCGATTCCATTCATTGTTATCCCTCCTACCAGACATTCAATCTATTTCACATTTGCAAACCCAAATTCACTACTTAAAAACTGTTTACCAAGAAGCTTTAAATGCTCTTCAAACGGTTCATTTGGTCTCCACCCTTTGTGTTAAAGGTAATGTTCTGTGTCAGCTCACAAAAAGTTTTCAGTCGCCCCAAAAACACCCTTGGTATGTATGGCTTCTTTTTGCCATTGGTACAGTTACCTTTGTATGTATTTGCTGTTGGTGTTGCTGTAATTGTTTGTCACATTGTACTTGCCTTAGTACAACTTCCCGTTCCTATCCCCCACCACAAATGGTCTCTATTAACCCTGTTAGAACTGCATCATATTACACACCCACCAATGCCAGTGATGATATTTATGTTACATTCGACATTGAAACCCCTTCCAGTGCTCCCCAGGAAGGCAATTCAGGCCAGGAAACAGTAAATCAGCAATTAATTGAAAACATTGCGCAGGAACTTATGAATATTTCAAATTTCGATGAAGTGTTTGCTGCTGAGGAGAGCCCAGTAGCAGCAAACAAAGGAGGGGATTGATAAAGAAGGCCGACCCCAGGCCCAAAGACCGGGTCTTAATCAAGTTAATAATCATATCAAGGCCTTAGGCCTCAATCACACTAACATATATAGCAAAGTAAAAACATTGATTTTATACTAACCCTCCTGAGGCTCACTTTCTGATTTAACTATATCATACACTACTAATATGTTACTTAATGCTGCTAAAACACAAAATGCTGCTATAAGGGGTTAAACTGACATAAAGTCCCTTAAAAACCCCATCCATTACTGCCAAATAAACTAACAACTGCTAGGCTACTGTAGTTTATTAAGCAGCTTATGCACACAGAAAATTAACCTCTAATAAACTTGGCTGAACATGCAGTTTGGGCCCAAGTTCCTCAAATTTGCTTAAGAAACATAGCTGCTGACACTGCAAGTAGGCAAAAACCAGGTGTCAAAGTCCTGACATTAACAAAAACCCGTATAAAGGGGAAGTTGCAAAAAGCAGGCTTGCAGATTAGCTCATAACCAGTATAGTAATGGTAAAAGTTTTTTGCAGATGGTTAAGAAATGTAATTGTATTAACCAAATATGGTATCCTCGGATGTATAAGCTCATATGGTAATTTGCGGTTTTAAGCTTTATAACCCCAGGTATTATTGCTGTAAGGTAGAGCGACTTCCCTCTTGCTAGAGGTCCTGTCGTCTCTCCCTGCATATATGCTTGTAATCTATGATTAATCAATAAAGGAGCCTCAGGCTGTCTGATCAACTCAATTGACTGGTGGTCAATTTCCACGACATCAGGAACCTCTTCCCCTTTCCCTGGTGCAGGGGGTGTGAGGGATATTTTCCCATTGCCCCTGAAGGTTGCAATACATTGAGTCTAAGCTGAAGCTCTTCACTTTGCTGAGACCAGCAATGGGGCAATGAAATTTTCCTCCCATTTTCTTTGTGAAATTAAGCTTTATGGGTCCTAATGACGTGTTTACAATAATTATATGAAATTTTAAAATTCAGTTACACACTATAGAGTTTTCAAGTTAAGTTTGCATTTTTCTAAGTAGCCAAGTTCTTTGTCACTGTTTATTAATATAGAAACAGGTGTGCATGTGAGGGGTACAATGTGGTGTATCTTGTAATATCAATTAAACAAGTCACCTAAATCCAAACCAAACCCCTAAGGACTGCTCTAACTTGCATCCGTAGGGGCCATTGAAGATATCCAGAATCCCCAGGATATGGTTGGCTTTAAATGCATTCAATTCCCAGCACTGTCCGGCCACTTCCTCTTCCAACTCACTCTCAGTATACCCCTGGAATATCCCATGACACGGGACTGCTGTGGAGGCAGGAGGGGAGCTTTCTGGTTTGTATTTGCAAAGCGCTTTGTGTTCCTTGTGTAAAGCTTCTATAGAAGTACAACTATTTCATTATTATTTTATTATTGTTGCCACTCCGGAGATGGTATCTTCTGAAGAAAATGAATCCAACTTTTTCTTCTCTTCATTCAGCCATGATGAGGGAGGGGGTAAATTAGAACTCCTAAAAGAAACAGTGGGTAGAATATTCTCTTAAAACTCAGACTGCCCTGACAAACAGGGACATCTGGCTATCTTATGCATAAGCCAAACATAAGCAAGCACCTTTGCCCTGTTTGAAAGGCTGCAGATGTGAAATAAAAACTTAAGTGATGCTTCACATTTTCAATCTTCCTCCTCTTTGTCCCTGTGGTCCTGTTGTCTCCAAATTCCAGAACAACTCAGCTGATGCAATGGCACACATTCTGCCATTAGTCATACAGAGCCAGAAAACATTTTGATGTCAACGAGGTTTGTGTGTGTGTGTGTGTCCGCGCACATGCACATTTAGGGTACTGTTTGGCCCACTGTGGTTTCCTGAGTGCCCTATATTATTGTGTGTTCATCTGATACTATTAAAGGGCCTCTGTCTGTCTTTGAAAGTACAGCCTTACCACCCGGATTTCAGAAGCACTAGCTTGAGGTTTCATAGCATGGAACTTGGGAATAGGAAGAAAAAATTAACATGTTTACCATGTGGTTCTTGTAGTATAACTGTTGTTCACACAAGTTCGGGGAAGGATTTGCCAGTTTAGTAGGCTTTTATACAGTCCACATGACACTGTAAACTATGTAGCCACATGAGACGCCTCCATGACATGAAAAATTATACAGCTCACTAACTCATATTATACAGTGTGAAAGGAAGACAACAGCTCAAACAATGCTTTACATGAACCAAGAGAAAAATGCTCAGTTACAGGTACTGTTATCTGTAGACTTTATGCCATTTCTGGCTTGAGCGTGAGGTTGGTATTTTAATGAGTCCTGCTTTGCAATCTGTCAAAATATGCTGTAGTGCCTGTGTACCGTATATAATTATCTCCTCTGGTTTAGCTTCACGGACCAGGCCTTGGAAGAAGTTCAAATACATAGTTTTGTTTAATTAAAGAGTTTTAATTAGCTTATTGGCATAGTCATTCACTTATCATGTAATTGGTTTCCAGGATACTTTAAATGCACATTTCCTGCAGATGAAAGTGTGGATACCAGCACATTGAGGCAGATCTTGTCTTTCCGCTCTTTATGAAAACTTAAAAAAATGAAAATCTATATATTTGCTTGTCTTTATCATCCTTTTCCTGGTCTCTGATTTCAGATCAAAATGTTCAGATTGACCACAGCCTGTAGAAGACAACATTAGCTCGAGAGAGAGAGATGGTTTCCTTTATAGAATGATACGGTGTGGTGAGAAGCCCATCTTATATTGGCACTCAGAGAACTATGCTATCAGTGAGAGAAAATTGGGTATGGCATCTGATTAATAAACCCATGGATTTAAGGTAAAAAAGAGGGTACTGCCAATTTAAGGCCACATTCTGCTACTTCTACTCAGCTTGGTTGAAGAGAGGTTGCACAGGACATAAGACTGAGCAGAATTTGGTTCATTGTCTATTTCAAGGGATTTATACTTTTTTAAATTGTGGTTCTAATCTAGGGAGATTAGGGGATGTGGCCCCATTTTTCTCTTCCTCAGAAGCCTCTCATTTTTATTAATCAGAATCCTTAGAAATGCTTTTGCAATTGTCAACATGAACAGTCACATGTCTCCTATTTCTTCCATAACTAGTAGCCAACAAACAAAACAAATAGCATAAATCTTTCATTAATTGTACACCCCACTTGGCATCCAGCTAAATTTTCAGTTGTTTAAGGTCAGATTCTTAACATTCTTAATAGCAGCCATAATTTGTGGTAGTGAGTGTGCTCCCAGAATCATGATCAGGCACATTTCAAATAATATCTAACTACTGTTATGTGGTTGCTGTCAATTACTTAGATATGTAAATTACATCAGATGCCCTTGCACATAACTGGAGGTGTAAAATTACTCCCTCAGTTACTTGAGCCTGCAAAATATTGCAGGAGCCAAAAAAGAAAGCAAGGTAATAGCCTGCTCAAAATGAGGCATTTTTCTTGGAGCTGCTTGAAAAACAAGGTGGAAGTGGTGGGCGAAATTGTAAATATTCTCCCACTGTTTTCTGTTCAAACTTGTAATTCTGATGAAATTTTAATTGACACTTTAAAATTCTAAAAATGTTCTCCAATTCTAGTTGACTTGCTACTTATTTTGTCCAGATCTTTTGAATTTTTTCCTTCTAATTCTTTCTGCTCTAGGAATAAAGTTCATCCCCATGCAGAGGACCTTCACAAATCATACACATAATCTACTAGTCAATGTATGTTGTGTGTTCGCCTCTGTGCTTGATCCATAGAGAATATGGGTCAGGTACAGCTCTCAGTTTAACAGCCCAAATCTTTAGCTCAAAGTGTAGAGACTTGTACTCTCAGCTGTGGAGGGCCCCCTGGTGTTGGCTAAAATGGTGGCCATCACGTGTATATCACTTTAAAATCTCATTCAAGCTCTGTGTTTATATTTATATTCTATTCGATTATTTCAAAGCCAGAATTAAAGACAATAATCTTTAGACTATATTATCAGATTGACAAGGGCAAGCAAAATTGTACCCAGAAAACAAATATATTTTTAACTGTGCAATTGAAGAGCATAGTACAAGAGAGGTGTTTTGCTGATGAACATCCTGATCCTTTCCCCATTGAAATGAAGAAAACTCTCACTGACTTCAGTGATGCAGAAACAAGCCCCGAGTGCATACCTAGGGCCTGATCCAAAGCCCACTGAAGTCAGAAGAGTCTCCTGTAGACTTCAGTGGTCTTGAATCAGACCCTGGTGCACCCAGTGGTACAGACAACATCAGTTTGTCATCTCATTCAGGCCTGTATCTAATTAACATGAATTTCCTCTCCCGTTTGTACACTCATTTGCACTATGTAAACAACTTCAACTAACTGCTTTACCCTTTGTTCAAACAAACAATAGCCTTAGAAATCAAGAAGAAAATTAATAGCAGGTGAAAGATTAGGATTAATGATGCTGAGACAACATGGCTTTTTAATTTGAAGTATAGGAATTTTTCCGCTAATCTCCTTTAATTCCTCATAGATATTAATTATAGTTTGTCACTAGAACTCAGATATATTTGTTTCTCTGCAAGGGTTTAGGAACTAACCCTTTGCCTATGTATGAGTTAGTAGGAAAAGGCCTTTCTCACTTTTCATCATATGTACTGAAAGAATGTGAGAGAACATATGAGCTCACTGAGATTTATATAGGCAGGTTTGGCAGCTTTTTCATATTTACTTGGACTGTGAGAGATAAATTGAGTCTAGTTCTCTAATTCTAAGAATAAGTTATGCTATCAGAATACATATGTGTTGTGGATCAGACATGGATAAGGTGTTTCTATGCTAGCTAAATTGGAGTATAGGTTACATTGTTCTGTACTGTTTTTGATTTTGGATTATTTCATTTGTTTCTTTGTGTTTTATGCATATTGTCACAGTTGGCTGTGGATTTTTGTAGCTCGCTTATTAACACTAGCATTTTAATACAAAAGAAATGCAAAAAAAAAGACAAAAGAAAAAGAAATGTCTTCTAAATAAATTCACATAAAATATAGCCTTCAGAGCTCATCCAAAAGGCTGATCCCTTCTAAACATTTACATTTCTCTTGTAGACCCTCTTCTGCCATTCTGTCTATTAGGCATACCAAATGCTAACTAAAAACAGTCCTGCCATAATAAATGTACCATTCTAATCCTCACCCTTTAAAGAAACAGATGGACTTTTTGAACATCCTCTGAAGTTTAGAAAATTTGGTCTCTGTAAGATCAGTGGGGCAAGTGAGTCCCAGAACCAAGTGTCTTCGGCTGAGAATACTTTACCACTCGAGTTCAAATCTAGGGATTGTTAACCAGAGCTCATCAGCTTTTTCTAACTGCCATGGTACACGGGACATAGGCTCTAGCTACGCGATGACACCTTGAGTTACACAGAGTTTTAAAGAGTAACATACAACTCACAATTTAGTTTCTAATCAATAGAAATTTCAGTGAAGTATGTTCTAATCCCCAAATCATTAAACAACCTGTCTCTGTGTAATACAGAGTGAGGAAAGTTCAGGTCATAATCTGAAGACAAATTTGGAAATGGCTTTGGTATGTAATGTAAAATAGTCTTAAGATTGCATATATCAGAGTATGGGACTCTTATCTCTTTTTTACATTCTGACCTTCTACCAAAAGAAGTGTAATAGTGCTGACTATAAATATTGCAGCATAGACAAGCTTTTCCAAACAGACCCTTCAGGTTAAAAATATACTACAGATGCAACTGGAGTGCAAAGCTACCCAGAATCCGGGTGTTATGGAAAGGAATCAGTCTCCTCACTTGTTTGCTTACCCTTGGAAACACAGTTCAACAACCTGACAGCGAGAGAGACAGACTGAGACCTAAAAATGAGGATTTGCAGCCTGGGAGCTGCCTGTTTCCTTCTTCCTCTTCTCTCTGCCCTATACATGATGCATGATGCCCTACATGCAACATCAGAAACATGATGAAAACTGGGTTTGTTTTTTCTTTTCCAGTGGCAGCTCATTTTGGGGAAATGTTTTATTTACTGCTTTGTACTAGCATAAAGGTCGTTAAAGCCTTTCAGAAGAGAGGCTTCTTTCTGTGTTAAGTAGGCCAGTAAATTAAAAAAACATAACAATCTGTTATATGCCACTTATAATAGCAGAATGTTTTTTGGTGTGCCCTTGATATGAAAGCCAAGCAAATAGCCCATTTAAGTTTTTTAATCTTTCCACTTGCCCTCTTTTTCTTCCTGTCCCTCTTTGCCTCCAGAACTCCCTCCCGCCTTTCTCTCTCCCTCTCTCTCTCTCTCTCTCTCTCTCACCCCCTTTTTGTTCCTGGAACATTCTGTTTCTTTTACGAGCTAACAAGTTTGATGTGGCCCTGTGTCTCCTTCCCTTCCAGGCTTGCAGCTGTTTTGGCAACAGAAGAAAAAAATCCCCATAACAAATCAAATAAAAGCCCATTCTGTGAAGAGGAATTGAAAACAGCAGGCCTCAAAGAGGACTGCACATGAGATGCCTTGTTCTGGCTTTCAACACAACTCAAATCAGAAACACATTACCATAATCTGAAACAGCCCACTGCTAACACAAGACAGATGGTGGGTAATAACCCATGCATCATTAATAAATAAATTCCAGCATTAAAGGCTTTACGAAGTATGACAACATTATCCGGGCAAAATTACTGCCTCTCTCCCACCCCCAACATTATATCACTGTGTTGTGGGTTTTATTTTTTTTAAGGGTCTGTGCTTTTGAAGGAAGTTAAATACAGCACAAGTTTTAAACAGATCAGACCTAGCTCAGTGTACAAGACAGGTCTGAAACTCCAGAAGGAAAAAATAAAATCACTGCCAAAGTGCAATAGCTCCCATGTTCTTTGACTGGATAAGCAAATGAGAACTTATTGTATTGCACTCCACTGGCTGACATTGCCCGCTCTGGTACTCCACTGTTCTTATATTTCACTACACTTTTCAAGCAAGAATTTTGGCATCACATTTGCCACAAAGCAGAAAGATGTAAGCATCTTTTCTCAGCTATCCTATTGCATACTATACCAGCTGTCTCTTTTATCCCTCCCCTTTCCCTCATCAGAGGCAATTGTGGCTAATAAAAGCCTTAACTTGAACAAATGGTGGAGAATATATGAAAAATGGAGTCTCCACAATCTGCTTGTGGTTGACGACTCTGGATCTAGTAATTTTTTTGTGAGAGGGGAAAGAGGGGATAGGGATTGGATAACACGTTATCAAATGTATAGCCACAAAATTTGGAACCAGACCGCCATCCCAAATCAATATGTTTCCAAAGCTTGAGGTGTTCAGTTCAGAATTCTGATTTGGGATCATTACAGAGACAGCCCTGCATCACAATGTGTGGATTTGTATCAGAACTTTATCAAAGTTCTGGAGTGGTAAATGGGTGGAGAGCTTATATCCACCATTCCAAACAATCTGTACTATGAGAGGTGGCTGGAATAGAATTGCAGTTTTCTCATGAGACTGAGAGATAGGTATAGCTCAGAGTTAAGCAGGGTGGAAGGAAAGAATCTTATACAAAACCCTGGTGGTGCTGATGGTTTAGTAATGGCATGCTTTCTTCTCAGTCAGTACTCAACCAATGCCCCAAAATGATGTTTGGGTACCCATTGTTTCTGGATGTGATTTGACATGTTGGAAATAAGGTGTAAATCCAAGATCTGACTCAGTTGTTGTCATTAAAGATACTGTCACTTTTGCAAGAGTAGGAATGCTACACATGGTTCTTTGCCTTAATGCAATTACTAAGAATAGAACTATGCCTACAGTTTCAACTGAATGCAAAATTCAACTGATTTTTTTTTAAATTTCCTAAGCTAAACTGTTGCAGTGTTGTGTGTTGTTAAATTTTGGTTGCAGTTTTAATGGTGAGAGTTTAATGACCCTTCCCCCTGCTAAAATATAGCTAACTAGATAAATATACTTTGTAAAAGATGTTGGTTTTCTTCTGGATGAAATGTTCTGTACAACTGGATGTCCCACTTACTCAGAGCACTTGCACATCCTTTCTCTAGAGATTTGCAGGTAGTAGGGTCTCAATGGCCCAAACTATTGTTTTCCATCTGTGTTTAGCTAGATGGTTGTAAACATCTGTTTCAGATGTGGACGTTACCATCCATGCCCATGGCCTTTGTGACCTACCATCTTGATTATTAGAATGTGCGCCTCATGAGGCTGCTCTGAAAGATGGCTAGAAAATTTACCTTGAACAGCACATGGCTGCATGCTTACTTAGTGGGATCAGCCTTAAGGAGCATAGTGCCTATTCCCAAAGTCTGCACTGGCATCTTCATTATTTCTAGTGGCAATTCAAATTGTTAATTTTTATATGAAAAGCATCATGTTAAATAGACACCCAACTTTATGTGAACTCATGTAATGTTTAGCACCCTCTTTCAATACAAGTATTTGTCTTTGATAAACATTAGAGGATGCTGTATTTTTATCTTGCATTCTGATCTAATTCCAGTTTAAAATCTAAACCATCTTGGTTTTTCTTTGGGAAAAGATCCTCAAGGAAGGAAACCAGTGCAGACTGCTGAACATCAGTGTCATTTAAGTAACCTTTCTGTGATATTGTGTGCAGTAATTTAAGAAGATTTTGTTGCGATTTAAATCACCATCACTGCATTGGCAGCTAACTCCAAGAAAAAAACAAAGCCAAAGATATTTTATGAGACTATTAATGAGAAAAAATTGGACAGATTGGGTCAATAACCTCCATCCAAATCTTTTGATTGACATGAAATCATAAAAAACCTTCCAAATAAACCTTGTACCAATCAGATAGTTTTTAAAAATGGAAGCTTGGCAACTCTGTTGTATTAATTTCTTTACAACAAATTTCAGGCTGGTGTTACCTGAAAAGAACTGATTGCAAAACTGTTTTAAACAACAACAACAACAACAAAACAAACCTGTGTCTCCCCAAATCTACCTAATAAGCAAATATTTTACAATATTTATTGAATAGATTCCAATTGCCTCATGTATCATAATTGCTGCTAATAAGTAAATGATAGTTTTGTGGCTGCTGTTGGGAGGTACATTCTAAATGTGTTGCTCTTGTTGCTGATATGTTAAAATAGGGAGAGAAAGGTTTTTTATTTTAATTGCACCACAGCTTACATTTAATTGCCTGAGAACTTAGGATAAAAATCCATTGATAAAATCCTCAGTAACTCTACAGTTTAGATTTTTGAGTGTTTATTGCAAGAGAGTAACTATCTGTAGAAGAGTTTCATGCTATCATTTCTTCTTGCAGCTAGCACAGAATTCTTCTGCAGAAATTCTCCCTTCAGTTATTTTTATAACAATAAAATTGTTGCTTTCATGTTTCAACAACTCTCCTACATTATTCATAGGAAAATCCAATGGTGATATCATGAGAGCCGAAAAAATTCCCCACAGGCAATGCTATAAAGCCCTGATCCAGCAAGACACTTAAGCATGTGCTTAACTTTAACATTTAATGTTGACCTCAATGGAACAACTCATATTCTTAGAGTTAAGCATGCATTTAAGAACTTTATTGGATCAGGGCCAGATGGAGCAGAGAGGATTACAGACACTGCTTTATGTGATCATCATTAACACTGGGCAAATAATTTATCGGATGACTTTAGATTACATTCTCTTTCCTGATTTTGCATCTCTGTGAAAATCAGAAAGGACTAGTTCAATAACCTTTATTCAGATAATACTTACTCACACAAGAAGTTCCACTAAAATAATGGCTTGCAGATATGACTTTCTGAAGCAATTAGTATTAACCATTTCTTTTACAATAGCACCCAAAGGTCCCAGTCAGGATTTGGGTTCCATGGTCCTAGGGTCAGTACAAACACAGATAGAGATAATCCATGTGCCAGAGGGCTTATCATCTTTTCCCCAATAATAGGGGAATTAAAGGAAATTTAAAAAAAAACAGCGTCCTTATTCTTCATATTGGTTTCTCTTCCTGCCTATGAGACCTGACTCTATAAAATAAGGTCCACTATTGTGATTAAGGTCCTCTAAGAGATTCATTCCCAGTGCTACAATCTACTGCTGGCAATACTTCTTCCAATAATGTAACATCTTGATATTCCCTCCTTAGTCTAATGTGTCCAGTTTTGCATACCTACAGCCAAGTCTGTCAGTCTCTACCACAAAGTAGACCTTTAGAGATTTCATGAAACACCTTGACCTCACAGACATAAATGATAAAGTATGGGTGCGACCAGTGGAAATCTGTAAATATTAGTTTAACCAAAAGGGATGTAGGGAGAGAAAAAGCTTTGTTCCCTTGTATCAATGTGTGTGATAGGTTGTTGAGTCCATGGCTGTCTCTAATTTCATTAATTTATTCACCCATCTTTCTATCCCAGCAATAGCAAAAAACAACAAATAGTAAGGATGTGTAAGTAATTATCTGTGGTCTGTCTGGGTTGTCACTTTAAAAAAAATCACTTTTCAGTGCTATAGGGAGAGAGCACAGTGTAAAAAGTATTAGCATATAATTGAGAAAAGGAATCAGTCTGGATTTGTTGTCCTTCATTTAATTCTTTTACATGTGCAATTAAGTGTTTTTAAGTGCCTGGCTAAGGCAATATTGTGAATAAAATAATCTGTTAAAGAAACAGTGCAATCTGGAAAAGAATACTAGTTGAGTCAATCAAAATGATTGTCTAAGAGTAGAGCCCTACGAAATTCTCGGCCATGAAAAATGCGTCACACACCATGAATTCTGGTCTTTTGTGTACTTTTCCCTGTGAAATCTATATAGTATAGGGTGAGACCAGTATTTCTCAAATTGGGGGCCCTGACCCAAAAGGGAATTGCAGGGGGGTTGCAAAGTTATTTTAGGGGGTCACGGTATTGCACACTTACTTCCCTGCTGCCTTCAGAGCTGGAGAGCGGCAGCTGTTGGTCAGGTGCCCAGATCTGAAAGAAGGCCCCACCAGAGCAACACAGAAGTAAGGATGGCAATACCATACCATGCCACCCTTACTTCGGCACTTTTGCTGGCGGCAACTATGCCTTCCGGCCAGACCGTTCTCCACCTGCCCAGCTCTGAAGGCAGTGCCGCCGCCAACAACAGCACAGAAGTAAGGGTAGCAGCACCACCATACTCCTACAATAACCTTGCGACTCCCCCCCCGCACACACACACACTCCTTTTTAGGTCAGGACTCCTACAATTACAACATAGTGAAATTTCAGATTTAAATATCTGAAATCATAAAATTTACTATTTAAAAAATCCTCTGACCATGAAATGACAAAAATGGACCATGAATTTGGTAGGGTCCTATCTATGAGTTAAATTCTTCTGTCTTTGGAGATCTTTGCACTTAGGGTCAGTTTGCTGCAGATGTTTACAGCACTGCTCAGTTTTTACCATGCTCTTCCATTTCATGAATGGATAATGAATGAAATTCATCCCAGTATGCTGGGCCAATTCAAGGCTCTCCACACCAATTAGTTTCACTCAAGTTACTTACACTGTGCTTATGTGGTGCAGAAGGCTTTATGTGGGCCCTCTGCAGTGGGGTGTTCAGTGGGAGTGATATATATGAGAGAAATAGCTGCATATATGTAGATAGTTAGCTAATGTAAAGAGTGCCCTCTGCTGGCACTTTAAGAATATGTAGCATTGTTTATAAGTTAGTAGGTCTGATAAAGTTGTTGTTATGCATTGTACATAGTTTCCTTAGGCTTGTTCTTACCAGAGTGACAACAGTATCTTGACTGAGCAAGAGGGCATGGCAAAACAACCACCTGACAGGACACACAACAATCTGTGTGTATCATGCATGTGTTATCAGCACACTTTTGTACAGGAGTGAGGCATGGGCCTTATACTCTTATGAGGAAAAGAGACTCAACAGCTTTCATATGTGTTGCCTTTGTTGAATTGCTGGAATCTCCTGAAGCGACAGAGTCACTGACACTGAGGTGCTCAAGCAGACAGTATTCCCAGCATGCGAACACTCCTCCAACAGAGATACCTTGATTGGTTTGGGCATGTGTGCCAAATGAATGATGGGTGCATCCCAAAGGACATCCTCTACAGTGAATTGGCATCTGGAAAAAGACCCAAAGGATGCCCCAAATTGTGTTTGAAGGATGTGTGTAAGTGAGACCTCAAAGAAGGATGTGAATAACTGGGAAGAGCACAATGAAGACCCCCGTCTTTGGAAACAAGAGCTAAACAAGAGTCTCCGGAGTTACGAGAGGAAACAGTCCATCTTAGAAGAAGAGAAAAGGGCTTGCAGAAGGAAGAGCCCAAAGAGTGGAAACACCACCTTCAAGCGTGTCAGATGTGGCAGAGATGTTTCTCTTGAGTGGGTCTCTTCAGCCACAGCTGCTGTAAAACCAACTAAGTAAATTCTTTATCTTTCAGGGGTGCATGTCCATGGTCTCTCAAGACTGAAGGTTACCTACTACCAGGGTGAATTTCACCTAATATAAAGATCTGACTGGACTATGAGAAGGGCTTTCTACACCACACGACCCTCCCACACATACTCAAGGAAGACTCACATCTGTGTGTGTTTTGCTAAAGTGCCTGGTTCTGGTTCACAAACACAAATGTGGCTCCGTAATCAATACTTGAAATTATAATGATCTTTCTAATTTGCAATACGGATCCATCTGTGTTGTATGTCTACTGAAACACCAGTCCTAATGGATCATAGGAAAATAAAAGTATGGACCAAATATTAGGTTTAACATTTTATTTTTAAATGCATTATTTTGACCAAATATTATCAATTGACATGTTTCTGTTATTCGCCAGTGCTGGCTGAATCAAATGGTTATTTTCTTTTCATAGCATGGTATTCACTGTATTGGAGCAGTGTTATATATTTCACAGGTTAATGTATTTTTTTTACTTTTATGTATTTGAATGTCCATCCCAAACCCTTGAGGTTCTTGAATGCAGGGTTCTTTGTACTGTAAGGTTTATATTTGAAGATATATTTATACAAACCTATGGGCATATCAAGTATTAAATTTGCTGAATCATAACATGACTATTGTTGCAAATGAGCAAGCTGGAATTGCCTGAATATCACTGGTCTAACAAGCCGTTCATGAATATTCTGTCTGCTTGTTATCATATGTAGCTTACAGGAACAAACAAATATTTGTATTTTGGGATCCTATTATTCTGAAAATATCTGGAACCCAGAACCTTTGGCCCAGCTCCAACCATCTTCATGATACTCCTTCCCTTTTGCCTCCAACCTCAAATAATTCAATCTCTGTGCCAGCCACTGTAAATTTCCTGCCAACCCCCTTGCAAGGCTGATGGTCTGCTTCCCACCTCTCTCATAGCTGAACTTCTCATTCTGTCCCATGTAAACCTTCTCACTCCTTCCTCCCAGGTGATCGTCCCCAGAGACCTTGTCATATACAGATAAGTAAGAGTTAATAGAACAAAAGTGCTTCATATCTCTTTGCCTGGAAAGGGTTAACAAGAACAGTGAGCCTGGCTGTCACCTGACCAGAGGGCCAATCAGAGGATAGGATACTTTCAAATCTTGAGGGAGGGACGTTTTGTGTGTGCTGTTAGTTTTGGTTGTTGTTCACTCTGGGGGCTCAGAGGGACCAGACGTGCAACCAGGTTTCTCTCCAATCTCTCCGATACAGGCTCTTATAAGGTCAGACTAGTGAGTACTAGGTAGATAAAGCGAGTTAGACTTATGGTTGTTTTCTTTATTTGCAAATGTGTATTTGGCTGGAAGGAGTTCAAATTTGTATTTTGCTGAAAGGATTTTAATTTGTACTTGTATACTTAGGCTGGGAGGGTATTCCCAGTGTCTATAGCTGAAAGACCCTGTGCTTATTCCATCTTAAATTTTCAAAGATAATTTTTACTGTTTTTTCTTTCTTTAATTAAAAGCTTTTCTTGTTTAAGAACCTGATTGTTTTTTTTTTTATTCTGGTGTGAGACCCCAGGGGACGGGGTCTGGATTCACCAGGGAATTAGTGGGGAGAAAGGAGGGAAGGGAGAGAGAGGCTAATTTCTCTCTGTGTTAGGATTACTGTCTCTCTCAGGGAGAGTCTGGGAGGGGAAGAGAAAAGGAGGGGGGAAGGTGAATTTTCCTCTCTGTTTTAAGATTCAAGGAGTTTGAATCACAGTGATCTTCCAGGGTAACCCAGGGAGGGGAAGCCTGGGAGAGGCAACGGTGAGGGAAAGGGTTTACTTTCCTTGTGTTAAGATCCAGAGGGTCTGGGTCTTGGGGGTTCCTGGGCAAGGTTTAGGGGGGACCAGAGTGTACCAGGCACTGGAATTCCTGGTTGGTGGCAGCGCTACAGGTTCTAAGCTGGTAATTGAACTTAGAGGAATTCATGCTGGTACCCCATCTTTTGGACGCTAAGGTTCAGAGTGGGGAATTGTACCATGACAGACCTATACAAAATTCCTTGCGTCTTGTTGCATATGAATAAGAACTTTCCTTTATTCCAGCCTATTCTGGCGCAATTGTCAGATCCACAGATAAATGGCTGCTATGCAGCAAGGCTGGAGGAGTATTTTCTAGTTCCACTACTGCAGACTGCAAGGTGAGTGAAGGTGGACAAGAAGTCCAGTTTCTGAAGTCCTCTACCTGAGAATGCCTCTAAATAGAAATGGAACTACTGGCTGATGCTCAAAGAATTATAATAGGTAACTTTAACATCTAGCCACTGCCCCAGGAGTCTAGAAAAGGTGATTGCAATCCATACTCTGACCCACAAAGACATTCATGGTTTTCATATTTGGGAATCTGAAAGGGAAGATATTCATGGACAAGAACCTAAAGGGGAATTTGGGGCCTATTGAGTTTCAAATTCATATATTTCCTGAAAAGTAGGACCCCTGAATACCATATAAATCCATGCCAACTTTTAAGGAAGCATCTTTAGAAACTCAGAAGATATGTAGAAGTGAATTTAAGCATAGTTTAGAATGTGGAAGACTCCAAAGAATGTCATATAAGCACTTCATCCCAGCACAGATGTCACTTAAGTCTCTTTTCAGACATATGTATGTATAGATCTGCTGGTAGAATTTAACTCTGTTTCTGTAAAGCAGTCAGAATTTTCAGAAGACCTGTGAACACCTCATCTGACAGTTGGACTCTGGATTTCATTCAGGGGCCCAAGACACACAATAGAAAAATACTTTGGGTATGTCTGTAGAGGCACAAAGCATCATGAAACTGCCCTTCCTTGTACTATCTATAAAGGTATACTTGTGATCTAGCTGATAAGTGGCTGGAAATTTCAGTGTGCCAGTGATGGAAGAACTAAGTGTGAATCTGCAGGTTTTGGAACAAAAGAATTATTCCACTGACACCTTCAATGCAGAGACCAAAAGGCTTTACAGTACATGAAGTAGAAACTAGCATTAAAAAAAAGAAAGAGTCAGACTTAGGCAGGTACTGTGCCCCTTAAAAAAAAAAAAAGAAGTCCTGAGGCAGTATGTTTTAAGACTGTGAGATGTCACTCTTGAGATCGACCAAGGAACATCTATTCATGTCTGAAGTAGGTTGTACTTGTGCTAGTGTCAGTATTAAAAAAATAAATAAAAAAAACCCGTGGCTAACAGTAAAAATTTGAAAATGAAGCTTTATTGCCAGAACTTGAAAATGCATTTATCTGTGACTGACTTACCATAACAATGAATGGCACAACTAAAATGGGTAAAACAAAATTATTTTCTTCATAATTTGCCTTACATGAAATGTCACCATTTTTTGTAGGCATTTTCTTCTGTTCAAAACTAGGCAAAGAAATTAGGGGTGACACTGCAAAATGTTTTACAAACCCAGGATTCCATTTTCTTCCTACAAGTATTGTTTATTCTGAATAGCGCGTTTCAGAATCGTGTCTCAGTAGCTCTGGGGTACCAGCGAATCAAGCAGAGATACTATAGGACTTCAGCTCTTGTGGAAGGTCACTGTTTTTCAGCAGTGGAGAGTGGAATGCTCTATATACACAAAGAACAGGGTTAGCACTGACTTTGGTTATGCAACCTTCCCCATATTCCCCATGCAACCTTCCCTGGCTATATTCCTGATCTTTGTTCTCAGGACATGATAATTAGGTAGAGAAAGTAGTTCAATTTCCATATCCTTCCAGTTTTTTACCTTTTTGTGAGAATGCCATTTAGTGTGGCTTGTGACATGGAAATAGGAACCAGACTGAGATCAATGACTCATTTCTAATAGGACAGCAAAAAGCTGCTGACTTGGTAATGACTTTTGCTGGGCTAGATTTGAAGTGACTAAAGATTTTCTTTCCTATTAGCAATCCCCAGAGTTTATTAGATTGATAAATTGGGGTATAGTCCATGTATATGAAGACTAATGTAGTTTGCAAACATCTCTATATAAGGTTGGAGAACTGGGGAGGAAGAGGACATCTGGGGACATTTCCCAGGTTGTGGTGGTGGTGGTGTTTAAGAAGCAACCAATCAATATCCTATTTATCACAGAGAGAGTCCAAATAATGGACTGGGGAGAACATTGACATAAAGTACTCACCCACAGCCCTAAAATGCTAGGGGACCTAAGAGTATAGGAGGCTCTTTAGGTGGAAGTTCCCGAGCTGATTGATGCTGTAGGCAAGCTGATAGCTGTTACCACTTCATCTGCCTTCGTGGATGATTGGGAAGAAACAGCTCCTCTTGTTTCCAAACCTCCATTATACAGCCACATCACTATCATGAGACAGGAGTATAGGCTTTGAGACTAAGCACATATGCTCCAAATAGCACCCTTTGCAGCAAGAGCAACCTATGTGAGGCAGTTTTGGTCCTAAAAGCCCCAGCGCCGAGGCTAGTGGAAGATAAACAGAAGATGCTGTGATTGAAGAATGCACATTGGTAAGTAAAATGACATTTCTGGGATGATAGAACTGGGGGACCCAGCTCAAAGAAAGAGAAAAAAGTAGGCTTGAGAGGACGTAGATGAGGGTAGTTCAAGGTGGAATTTGAGGACCCATTAATCAAGCATCATACCCAAGGAGAGAGAGGTCTTTTTGCCACAAAGTTACTCAAATGAAAAGCAGGATTAAGTCTTCAGAAGTCCCATTCCAGGCAAAGCAAGACAGCACTCCTCCCAGAGTAAGATATTTCTGCTTAATGTGAGTAATGGAGGCAGAAATGAGCCATAAGATTGTAAACTCTTCAGGGCATGGACCATGCCTTTAATCCAGAGGTGGGCAAACTATGGCCCGTGGGAACCTCCTGCCTGGCCCCTGAGCTCCTGCCCCGGGAGGCTAGCCCCCGGCCCCTCCCTGTGGTCTCTCCTCCCCCGCAGCCTCAGCTTGCTCCGATGCTGGAGCAATGCTCTGGGCGGCAGGGCTGTGAGCTCCTGGGGCAGTGCAACTGCAGAGTTGTGGCCTGACCAGTGCTCTGTGATGCGTGGTGATGTGCCTGGATCCAGCCGGGTGGCGTAGCTGCCTGTCCTGTTGCTCTGGGTGGTGTGGCTATAGCGCCTCCAGCCACCCATGTTCCAGACAGGAAGCGGGGGGGGGGTGGATAGAGGGATGGGGGGTTAGGGGTGCAGGGGGCAGGAGTGTGGATACGGGTGGTCAGAGGGCAGGGAACACAGGGTTAAAGCGGGGCAGGGATCTCGGGGCGTGCAGTCAGGAATGAGAGGAGCAGTTGGATGGGGTGGCGGGGGGCAGTCAGAGGTGGGGGTTCTGGGGGCTGTCAGGGGACAGGGAATGCGGGGATTGGATGGGGCAGGAGTCTCAGGGGGGCTGTCAGGGGGCAAGAAGCAGTAGGGGTCGGATAGGGGCTGGGGCCGGGCCATGCCACGCCTGGCTGTTCGGAGAGGCACAGCCTCTGCTAACTGGCCCTCCATATAATTTTGGAAACCCGATGCAGCCCTCAGGCCAAAAAGTTTCCCCGCCCCTGCTTTAATCTGCCATTATGGTGTTGTATAAATGATAGTGCATACTACTAATTTGGTACAGAAAGTGATACATCATTTCCTTGTTCAGCAGCCCACCGCTGCCCTTCAAATAAAAGAAATTAAAAGATCAAAGTCAAACCCCACCCAAATCAAGTGCAAAAAATAGGTGAGAAGTGGGGATAAAGACCTTTTCCTCCACTACTTCATACTGAAATGCTGGAGGGCTTCAGTATTTATTTTTAATAATGTAGCTGGCAAATATAATGCAACAGGAATTGGTACTTGAAAGGAGCACTCAGTCTGGTGAAGGGGATACAAATTAGTATGAGACAAGAAAAATCTAATTAGATTTCTAAATCAAGATTTAAACTTAAAAAAAAATAAACTGTATGATCAGAGGACCATAACTAATGAAGAAAGGCTGGGAGTCGAGGGAGAGGAGAAATATCCTCATTTAAAATTTGGCAGGGAACATTCCTCTGGCCACGCACTGTTCCAGGGATGGGAGAGCTGTAGGGCCAAACTGTTCAGCCTGAGCGATACTGGGAATGAGTAACATTCTTGGCTCACAGTCTGGCTTAAGGGAGCCACCTGGGCAAAGTGCCCTTGCTAGGATGCATTTGATGTCAGCTGTAGCCTGGAATAGCCAGAGACTGATGTCTTTAATTGCACTAGTGAATGTTGCATTCAGAAAATGAAAGGAAGAGTTTGGCAGAATATCCAGAAGCTGACCAATGTAAGTTTGAAACTGTCACTCACAGTCACTTCTTAATTTGTTTGGTTAGAGCTATCCTTTTTGTACAGAGTTATTTCAACCTTTGATTTTCTCTGACCCCTTTTTTGTTTAGATTTCTTGGACTGTCCAACAGTTTATCCAATATATATAATAATATGAGATATACCTATCTCCTAGAACTGGAAAGGACCTTGAAAGGTCATTGAGTCCAGCCCCCTGCCTTCACTAGCAGGACCAAGTACTGATTTTTGCCCTAGATCCCTAAGTGGCCCCCTTAAAGATTGAATTCACAACCCTGGATTTAGCAAGCCAGTACTCAAACCACTGAGTTATCCCTCCTGTTAATCATATTGGAGAGCCTAATCCTATTTCCCCCTTTCTATAGTCCCTCTATTTTTATTTGTAGAGTCTTCTCTCCTTCCCCACCCACACTCATACTTCTTGGAGTGGTGTTGCTGGTCTTCCAGACCGGGGCCTGTAGTGGGGTGGACCCCTGTTCCTGCCCTGAAGGGGTAAAAACAGCCCTGGGAGGGGACTGTGTCTGGAGAAAGCAGCTTTTAGGCTGGGTTGATTGGGGGAAGTGGCTGCAGCTGGGGCCATGCCTCAAACAGACTCAGCTGTCCTTATAAAGGCAGAGAAGCCAGGGGTAGATAGTCTCTTTCTGCCTTTAGAGGGAGAAGGGCCTGGCTGCAGGGAGCTAGACACAGAGTACCTGAGTGAAGCAGGGTTGGGGCTAGGCTGGAGAGCTCCAGGCTGTGGCATTGCACAAGGTCAAGGGGGTACTGGGGGTTGCAGAGGGCAGCCCAGGGGTAGGCCAAGGCAGCAGGTCCAAACCCTCCTTGCCTGTGATGAGTAGGCTGATACTGCAGTCTGCCCCAGGGTGTGGGGCTAGACAATGACTGGTATACTCACTATACTGAGGTGAGGGGGCAATAGTGGGTGGGGGTTCCTCAGGGAGGGGAGACTCAGACTGAGGGGCTACTTTCAGGGGGTAGCACCCCAGGTAAAAGGGCACTGGGGTCCAGGGAGGGACATTGGGGAGGGGGGCCGGAGGACATGTGGATTGCTGGTCTGCAGAGGGGGTTCTGGAGCTGGAACAAGCTAATTCCCAGAACAGACCAGCAGGAGGTGCCGCAGGGGTGAGTCCGCATGTCTACAGGGCCACAAAAACAGCTTCCCCAAAAGACTCAGTTTGGTGCTCCCACTTTAACTTTCCCTTGTAACAAAACACTCAGGTTTAATGTTTGGATCGTGCCTCTAGGATACGAATATCCCTGTACTGGGTATGCTCAAACACCCATACTGAAAATATGGCTTTGTTCCTTTATGACTCTACATCAGCAATGGCAGGGTGGGTTAAAGAACACAACTGATCTCCACAGTCCCTACGTAGTACCCCTCAGCATCGCAGTACTGTATGTATAATCTAAGTAACTTTTGGGTGTGTTTTACTTGTTAATGGTGTGAACTTTTTTAATATCCAGAGAAATCCTAAAAGATAAAGCATATAGTCAACAAAGAAACAGAAGGTTTTCTTCTTTGCAAACCACCCTTATCATCCACAGGCGGATGGCCTCATGAAGTGATCTAATCAGACACTAAAAAAAAAGCTAAGGAAATGTGTTGAAAATGAAGAGAGAGGGCAATAATTCATCCCAATATCTATAACTTGCTACAGTGAATTTCCCTGAACCTCTATAGATTTTATTTATTGGCATGGTTGCATGGGAGATTATTACACTAGAAGGTATTCAGAAGGTATAGAGGAAAAAATAGAGCAACTCATAAAGGTACTGAATTGTCTGACCACAATTAAGAAACTAGTCAGGAAAAGCAATCCCATTCAAAATTAAGATAGGAGCTACATCCTCATCTTAGTCCTTTGTGTCTATATATTGCAGCTCCTACAATATCCTATGCGAGACTGTTAGTGCTACAATGCAAGGGTTAACATTAAAGAAGTTATTAAAAGTATAGGCTTGAGTTCCCTCTATAAAACTGTGAGCACGATTGGGCACCTATGTATGTATCTGCTGTTATCATGATTGGGTACGCCTATGTGTGCAGTGAGATGACAGTTTAGATGCCTGTCTGGATATTTGTATGTACAGCTGCGGTGCGCTGCTTGCGCATGAAAACACACTTGCCTAACTGTGCATACATTTTAAACTTTGGTCCAGTGCTTCTTAAAAATGTGTCCCTAAATGACATTGTTTCTGTCACCTTATGCAAAATTTTCAGATTGCTGAGAGCCCCAATGTATACATAAAAGTGTGCTCTGACTTATGTGAAAAGGACAACACATCAGCATTGTACAACTATTCTGCCCCACCCTTTTTCCCCCTGTGGAAGCACATCCCCTTCTTCCAGCAACTTATCCCCCATAATAGAACATCTTTGTCAGTCACCTTTCCATGTTAGCACATAGGTTATTGACACACTAGGGCCTTTAGTTCCATTACAGCTTAGTTGTGTCAATGACTAGGTGGATCTTTCTGTGACTCCATAATCTTGAGTAGACAAGGCCTAACATAGCTTTATTTAGGATTCTTGTTTTGTTTTAAGCTGTTGCCTGTACTGTAACGAATCTGAGACATGCTAATTTTGAATATTATTTTAAATACTCCCAAACACACACAATAATGGCTTCACTATTCATAATGTGGGTTGATTACAGTACACATTGTTCAGTCATTTAGAATAGTAGGATATGCCAATAATGGACCCATTTTCAGAAATTTAGAGATATAGTTAGTGAAAATTCCCATAGCAGCTGCTCCAACCTCTTGGCCACATTTTTTTGTTTATGAACACTTTATGAACTAATTGTTTTCAGAATTCCATTTTCAGAAACAAACCCATTATTGTGTTTGTGCAGGAGTATAAATAAGTATCCAGCAGACCAAGATTTTTTATTTTGCACTCCTACAATTTATAAAAAAAGGAAAACCAAATTAAATATGTAATAACAAAATTCAGTGCTGGAGGAAAAAATTGTATGCCAAGATTTCAGCCAGAAACACATTTTTACAGTTAGGATATACTCTGAAAACAATGACTTTATAATGAAAATACTTATAGACTTAACTATAGCTGTGGTAATAGTTCAGTATGTGTGATCCAAATCTAACAATGTCTGAACAAAATAGACTAATGACAAAGAGGAAATTTCTATAAGTTCAGACAGACATAGAAGATTTAGCCTGATCCTGGGGCTATTTGGTTAGCTTCAGGATAAGGTTCTGTAACTTTAGGCTCCCAATTAATGTAACCTATATGCCAAGTGTCAAGGCCTCGCTACTAGGATAAGAAATGTGAGACCTGTTAGATATGAAATAAAACATGCTGATAAAAGAAAAAAGACTAGAGTGTTAACCTTCTAAAATCCCAAAGATAATCTTGTAGCTTTAGGCTACGATTCATCAAAGTACTTAAGCACATGATTAATGGTAAGCTTCAACTTCAATGGAACTACTCACATGCTTAAAAATCTTGCTGAATCAGGGTCTTCATTTATACAAACGGAAAACATATGAGACACTGGATATAATTTAGCTGATTTTTTTTAAAAAGGCTCAGTTCAAATTTGACAAACTTAAATGACATGCAACAAGACTAGCTGAATCACTTGGAATGTAGAACAGTGTAATAATGTGCTTGTCAGTCATTTGAATGAAACCTCTGAGTTTACTGCTTGATGTCATGAAAATGTGCGTGCATATAGAATTTGGTCTTGCGCTGGTATATGAGCAAGTTTTGCTGATGCCTAGTGTTTCTTGAGGGGGCCTGAAAACATAAAGCACAAGAACACAAGTGCTTTTGTTGCCTTGGATAAATTCTGTTCTGAATGAAGGTATCCAGTGAGTCATTGGTAATTCATCTTTTAAAATTAAGGCAGAGATAATCAATCCTGTTTCACTTATTCATGATGACAAAGTTAAGTGCCTTCTTGAACGTTCATATCAAATATTGTTGGATGAATTCCTCTAATTGATTTGATATCTGAGGGAAAAAATGACAATGATAAAAACTATCAGACAGTAGAATTATTCATTATTAATTGTTCCATCATGAAATCAAACATTGCTGCACTGTCTCAAGTGGGAAGTTGGGTTATTTGATTCCAAGTGCAAATTTGAGCCGTGAGGGTTTAGGAAAACCTGCTTGGGGCTCTTTTTTCCTGTGACAGGATATTACTAAGTCCCATAGAGCAACTCTTAGCAAAGTCGATCAGAGTAAACTTGTATCAGACCCCTATGGAGCAGCACTCTTCCTATCATTCTCCTCATTCTCTCTCTCCCCTTAATAACGAACCAATCCTGCAAGGTTATAATTATTATTTTAGTACAGTAGTGCCTAGAGGCCTCATGGTACTAGGCATTTTACAAACACATAGTAACAGTCTCTTCCCCCAAGAGTTTGTAATCTGAAGATAAGACAAAAAGTGTAGGAGGGGATGAAGAGGCGATGTGACTTGCCTGAGTTCACCACAGAGTTTGGGATAGGACCTAGGTCTCCTGCATCCCAATCCAATGTCCTATTCCCTGAGCAACACTGCCTCTGAAAATCTCCTTGAAATCCCTGAGAGTTGAGGCTTCTCAGCACTTCACAGGGAGCCAAAGAGCACTTTATACAACTGGGCCCTAAACTGTTGTGGAACTTGAGTCCAGGAAGAGATGACTGGAAATATCTCAAAGGAAAAAAGTATGTCCTTAATATGGTGTTATACTCAAACTTTCTCTGGCTCCTTGCTTGCTGTTTTGAAGCAGCTGAGTTAAATATATATAGAAAGAGATTGGCATCCTTCAGGTTTGCTTTTCATCTCAATTCAAGCTGGTGAACCATCAGCAGGATGTTCACAAGCTTTTCCAAGACAGCCTGCCTTAGAGGAGCTTGTTCAGCAGAGTTCAAATCTACAGCAAATAGCTCACTACAGCTCCAGTCCTGCTAATGCAAAATACATTAGCTTTTACATTGTTGCAGTAAGAGTGATGGACCCAGTGGTGCCAGGGGTTTTAAATATTCATAAATTCTCGTAAATATTAAACATGAAAAACAGTAAAGCGTTAGTTTTTGCTAGACATCAATGAACAACTGGAGAAGAACAAAAGCAGATTGAAAAGAAATAAACTGAGTGCAAGGCCAAAATGACTGACAACAAATTTAAAAATAGAGTATTACTGGGGTGAGAAACTAAAAGTGGAGCTGATCAACATTTTCCAATAGAATGGTTTTCTATCAGCAATGCTAATTCAATTAAATTGAAACTTTTGTAGAAACATATCAATTTCTGTTGATTTTTTTTATGAAAAGTTGTTTCATTTAGATATGTTCGAAGTGCTTTGTATTGACTTTATTGATTTAACCTCTAAATTAATATACTAAAAGTTAAAATCAAGTTGTTTTGATAAGACTGTTCCAATATTTCCTAAACAAATTTTGCTTTGCAGGCAATTTTGACTTTTTATTCTGATTTGGGTCTAAGGCAATTTTGTTCTGCGGGAACTTCTAACATTTCAAAAGTTCTGATTTTTTTTTTTACCAGAAGTAACTAAAATCTCAGACAACTCAACAACAACAACAAAAGTCCAAGAAATGCATGAACCCTGAGATCAAAAATGGGACTGGAGTCCATTAAAGTATAAGAAGGAGCATCATAGTGTTTCAAGAAGTACTGATGCCTATCTCTTGATTTGTGATCAGTTCTACTTTAAAGACACTGAAGGGAACAACTGCTGTATAGTATTAAATAAATTGTATTAGTCGACAAAGACTGTGTGCTTTTGAGTCACCTCTGCAGGGTCGTTTAACTCACGTGTGCAAAATGGGAGTAAAATGCTGTTTTCCTGATTTGGTAGCATTTTACACTACTTTGAACAGTTCAAATGACTGCAAGGTGTAAGGCTAGACAGAGTTAGGCCCTACATGTAATGCATATTCACAAGGGGACAGACAGTTAAGGATACAGATTCAACTTTAATAGACTCTTACTAATTTCCGAGTGTGGAACTATGCAACATTTACATCCTCTTATATGGTTGTCACCTGGCCAGCTTTTGACTGATTGCCTGTCACATGAAGTAATTTGCCAGATTTATTTGTTGTGTTCATATGCCATCATGTACTACATGATCATAATTACCAGTTGAACACATCATGACTGGTACCAGGGCTGGCTCTAGCCATTTCGCCGCCCCAAGCACGGCGGCACGCTGCGGAGAGCCCTCTGCCACTCGCCAGTCCCGCGGCTCCAGTGGACCTCCCGCAGGCATGCCTGCGGAGAGTCCTCTGGTCCCGCCGCTCCAGTGGACCTCCCGCAGGCGTGCCTGCAGATGCTCCACCAGAGCCGCCTGCTGCCCTCCCGGCAACCGGCAGAGTGGCCCCCGCGGCATGCCGCCACAAGCACGTGCTTGGCGCGCTGGGTCCTGGAGCCGGCCCTGTCTGGTACTAAGCTATGGTCCCCCAGTCAGGACCTGAAACCTGGTCTGTATGTGTGCATACAGAGGTGGACACGTACTAATGTGGTAGCAGTGCCCTAGCCCACCCCTGAATCCCCCTACTTGCTGAGAGCAGAGCCCACCCCCATGGTTCCCCTTCCCTGGGACCTGACCATATCCACAGACTGACCATTTTTTTTCTGTGTTAGTGGTGGAAACTTTACTCTTAACACAGGTTTTCCATGTGATTTTCCTAATTGTTTTTTCTTTAAGTATTAATAGAAAAAACTCAAAAAGTGAGCTTCACTCTCAATATTTGAAGTGCTGCTGTCTTAAAAAAAAATGTAAATGAAGCAAGCAAGTCTCATACTTAAGAAGTACTTGGCTACATAACACTGGAATGCTGCCCTTCTTAACAGTTGCCACTGGAGCCTAGCCACATTTGGAGGAGAAGCAGAATGATCCCTTCTACTAGATCTTAGTTTTTTTAAATCACATGAAAGCTATGTCTGGGTTGGTTTGGAGCACTTCAGGGGGTCTAAGAAGTTTGGTAGTGTGGGACTGAGTAGAGGATCTCCTCCTTTCATCCTACAGAGAAAGCCAGAATAGACAAAGGTCAGGGGAGTATTATGGATCAGGATAGCTGTGAGACTGGCTATCAAATGCCACACTTCTATTGGAGAAAGCAAATGCCACTCTAGAACAAGAACAGCCTGTTGATTGCAGGAGAATCAAGCCTCTGGTTGGCAGGAGCCACTCCACAAAAGGACATGGGATTGGCTACAGACCACTTGGGAGTGCTGGGTGAATGAATAGACAGAAGATAGGATCAGGGCTGGCAAGCTGGAACTGCAGCTGGAGGGAACTTTTAGTTTAGAATGAGACACCAAAACCTGTGGTGGTCATTGCAGAGAAGGACCAACATGGACAACGCAAACTGGAGCCAATGGGAAGACCAAGACAATGCAGCAGGACCCCACTGTACCCCAGCTTCAGAGTGTCAGACACATCAGACTAACTCATAAGGTGGTTTGGGCTGGCTTGGTCCCAAGTGTGTGTAAAGATCTAGTGGGGCGGGGGTGTAGGTGGAGGGGTAGCTTCAAATGAACATACACCTAGGGACACTGGGGGCTGATTTTAGTCTAACACAAGAAAGCTCAGTTTCCACTGACTTCAGCTGGAGCTGTGCTGGCCCACTTTTGTGCGAGGTCAATTTGGCCTTCATTGTCCCAAGTCATGGTTTGATTTCACAGCCATACAGTAACTCTCAGTACTGCATAGATGAGACTGCATCAACATATAAAATAGGGAAAATGGTACATTTCCTATGCTAACCAGGTATCATAGATTATTAGGGTTGGAAGGGACCTCAAGGGATTATCTAGTCCAACCTGCTGCTCAAAGCAGGACTAATCCCCAAATGGTCCCCTCAAGGGTTGAACTCACAACCCTGGGTTTAGCAGGCCAATGCTCAAACCACTGAGCTATCCCTCCCCTCCAAGAAGAATGTGGAGATGCTGGGGATTGAACCCAGGACCTCATACATGCAAAGCATGTGCTCTACCACTGAGCGACATCCCCAGAGGGGACTTAATAAAGATATGTTTATCTCATCCCAGTATAAAAAGCACTGATATCATCCTAAAGTTTGTGATCTTAAAAAGGTCCAAGGAGGGGGGATTTTTAAGTGTATTTCTATGGGCCATAGATGTTTTCATAGATTTATAGGCAAGTGGGGACAATTAGGTTGACTCAGATCCTTTATTAGGAATGAAATGGTTGGGTTGAAGGCTAATTGTGTTTTGCATCTGCCACTTAATAAAATTTCATATCCTAGGGTTTTCATGTGACCAAGATTCATCACTGCTCATCATCTTGAATTCAGAATCCCCAGAAGCTCATGCAAGAGCTAACGGTGTGACCTGAGTTTGTCTGATAAATCCCCTAAGGAATAAGGAGGGTGTTTTCATTTTAGTCAATCAATTTAAAACCAGGTTTACATTTTAAAGAGCCTAGGGGCAGTATTTAGGCATAGCTGGGTTTATTAGGGAAGCCACCTTGAGGATTTTGAGAAATGGGCTATGATTGTTATAACCAGGGGGACAAAAATCAGGTCAAGCGGAAATTGAATAAAATAATAGAATATTCAGTGAAGTCTTATGGGATAGAATCTCCATAGTGATAATTTCAGTTTTTTTATAGGCGCTTCCACTGCTTTGTTTGCTGCAACAGATACTTTTATCATTTACCAGCCTTAAAACTGCTGTATGAGCCAATTTTATATTATATTTTAAAACATAAATTCTGTTGAAGACAAAGGGTCAGATCCTGGCCCATACACTTTGTCCTCTCATGACCTTCAGGCTCTCCCTCCACCCACCTACATAGCGATGGTAGAGGGGACAGTTAGCATAGAGCTGGCTATGTTGACTATGAAGTTACCTGAGGATTCCCCTGTAACATATGGAAAACATAGTTGTCAATTATTCCTCCCAACAATCTTTGGATGCACTGTAGTTGTAGCCCTGTCAGTCCCACGATATTAGAGTGAGACAAGGTAAGGGTCCAACTTCTGTTGGTGAGAGAGACAAGCTTTCAAACAACATGGAGCTCTTCCTAAGGTCTGGGGAATGTACTCCCAGCATCACAACAAAATGCAAGGTGGAACAGATTGTTTAGCACAAGTAGTTAGCACATATTCTAAGGAACCATTCAAGGTAGAGTGGTCTGTTAAAGGACAAAAAGAGGGGGCTAGTGGGCTTCAGATTGTTGTAATAAACCATAAATGCAATGTCTTTGCTTCATTCATGATTTTTTAGTGTCTAGCAGAGTTCTGAATTTAAGCTCCCAGGTTTGTCTTTTGAAGATATCGTGCAGATTTCCTTTGAGGATGAGGACTGACAGGTCAGACATAGAGTGATCGTGTTGTGAAAAGTGTTCACCCACAGGTGTCTTTTATCATTTTTCTCGGTGAGTTCATTTGATAGTGTAGTGATTGTCTCACTCACATAGTTGTTATTGAGGCATTTGGTGTATATTGTAATAGGCATATATAGGATGCATGGATCTGTCTGTTACAGCTATCCCCTATTCCATTTTGTTTCTTACAGCTGTCCCCAGACTCCATTTTGTTTCTTACAGCTGTCCCCAGACTCCATTTTGTTTTCTGTTCTCCTGTGGCCCCCCTTCCCTGGCTGTTGTTTACCAGGGCCACTGCCCTTCTCAAAGGGAGGGCCCCTTAAGTTGTTTAACAAGAGCCATTGCCCTTCTCAAAGGGATGGCCACTTGTGCTGCGGCTAAGTGGGACCACTGCCCTGTTCAAAGGGTTAGTCCTGTTATCACCTCGTTGAGCCTGGGCTTGGTGTAGGGTAGGCAATGTCCAGAGCTGCAAGACCTAATGTGTTTTTAAGATCCTAGGCATGAGTCATAGGCCTCATGTGCTCTTGAGTCACCTATTGCACAGGACTATGTCCAGGCATGTCTCTGGGCTTACCTTCAGTTTTTTCCCTGTGCCCCCTCCCCTGTGACAGAGGGAGCCTATCAGGATTACTGGCGGGAAACTGCCCAAGTTTGCCTTTAAAACCAGACATTTTTGAAACACACCTCAGAAAGGTTCCTGCATTGCTGCCTGGTCTGATCAGCTCTCATTTTATTTTTCAGCGTACCCCTGTTTTTTGAACGCCCTCCCCCACGTAGAACGAATTGCTACCTGAGAGATCTCCTGATTATTGAGACTGTACCGAGCCCTCCTTGCCTCTTCTGATGTTGCTGCTGCTTCTGACTTTGCTGCTGCCTTGGGGACTGGTAAGAATCCCTCTGTAAAACTTTCTTTACTTTTATTATATTATTTTAGCTGCTGGCTCTGTTTCCCCAGCACACAGACTCAAGCTAAACCTTGGTCTGTGTCTTAAAACCTCTCTTAAACTCCAGGGCTCTTTGCTGCTAAAAATAAGTTTGTGCCGCTGTTAAGCTCTGCGCCTGTGGGCTTTGCCTTGGGGCTCTCTGCTTTCAGCTGTATCCACCGCTGTAGCCACCATCCCTTGGCTTCCTTGGGAGCTGGGTCCTGGACACATACCACTCTGCCCTCTCTAACCTCCCCATAGCATAAGGTGCACCATAGGTCTTGGTTTTTTTTAAGGTTAATAAGTCATAGTTTGTTAAGATTGTAGAGCTTGTAAGTTTCAACTGCCTTGTTATAGTTTACTGTTTTGTTGCTCCGTATAGTTGCTTGTTATAGCTTTGCTTAGAATTGTGATATTTGTTGTTTTGCCTAGTCGTTGGTTAAGATAGATAAGGTTTTTTGCTGCTTAAATTCGCCTTCCTGCTGTCCCGATCTCTCCCTGAACTTTCCCGTGTCTGTTTTTCCCTCGCTCCAATCTCCCCCTCTGTGTGCTCCTCCGTGTCTCCCTGTTATAACCCTTTGCTGCTTTTCCCCCGCATCTGCACTCCCTCCAAACTTCCCAACTCCTTACTGCTTCCCCCCTGCGTCTGCATCACCCTCCGAACTTCCCGAACCCCTTGCTGCTTCTCCCCCTGTGAAACTTCCCAAACCCTTTGCTGTTTTTTTTTACCTTTGTTTTTGGTGTCCGCTTGTTGCTTAAACCTCTCTCTAGCCCTTCTTTACACTTCTCCGCTGCCCCTCCCCTACCGAAGATCACCATCACACTGCTCCGTTGTCCTTACCCTGCAGGGCTTCAGAGTCTCTCGCTGCTTCCAGCCGCTCGTCTGCATACCTCTAATCACTCACTTCCCCCCTCCTGTTTCTTGACCCAGCCTTTATACTGATATTGTATTGTTGTACTGTAACTCACATTTTACTTGTAATTATAACACCCCATTGGTTGCCTCCACTTTTCTTACATACTTTGTATTTACATTGATGCCACTGTGTTACATTGTGTATCTAATTATTAACTCATATAGAAGCTACCATTTTATTTTGCATTTCTTTTAGGTACGCTTTGCATTTCCACACTGTATCTAGAGTTGCTTATTGACTGTACTGTATCCCATTGTGCTGAACCCCACTTGCTGTAGCCCACTATTAGAACTCCCTACACTGTTCAATAAGAAGAGCACCCCCCATCGTTGTCTATTGTAAACACCCTATACACCCCATCCCATCGTATTTCATTATTAAATTCCAACCACTTCCTTTTTTTCCTTTAATAAAGAAATTAATTGGAACCCCAGCTGTGTGGTAATTGCTCCCCAAGATCCCATATACCTGCAGGCAGGGACAGGATCTTGAAAGGTGGTTGTGGAGGGTGTTGATCATTGTAGCAGTGGAAATATGTCTGCAGGTTTTTCATCTGTTGTACTGGCAGGATCTAGGGTCCCTTTGAGTTGATGTGTCCTAGTTTGTGGGAAGCTTGCTTCTGATGATGAGCTTGGAGTGGTTGGGGAGTTGTTTGAGGCACTAACTAGTAGGGCATCTTTATTCAAGTATAACTCTTCTAAGATATGTCTACATTGCACAGTTAACCTGGATGACTGGCAAATGGGCCTGAGCACCAACATTAACCTAGCCTTGGTGCAAGCATTTACCCAGCAAAGTCATTCCTGTGTCCTCACTGTTTCTGCACTTGACTGTACATGGCTGGGGGCATATCCCCTGGTTTTTATGCTGAAATGTCCTAGGGTACTTTCCCGATCAATTGTGGGAGAACTTGACTGTTCTTTTGGAGGAGTTGTGGAAAGGCATTGGGAGGACTATCAGTGCTTGAGTGATTTTGGCCTGAGTCTTCACTGCAAAGTAGATGGGTGCAACTTCCAGGCCAGGTTAAACAGGAATCTGGATTCTAACCCATCCTCTCAGCCATGTAAGGTACCCATTAAAGCACCTCTAAACTCAGTCACTGGGTTTTCTGGGTGGACGGTAGGGAGGTTAAGGCTAAAACCCATGTAAAAGCTTTGGTTAGCTGCCTAGTGAAATCATACCTCAAGAGGAAATGACTTACTTCCTAACTCATGTCTGCTCAGAAGGAACTGCCTGTACTTCCCTCTAGCTCTGAGGATACACAGGAGGGTCACAGAGAAGTCAGACTCAGAGAGAGAAGTGCACCTCAAACAATATTCAGATATAGGCTATCACTACAATGTAAAAAGAAGCTGTACCTGCATCTTATTGATATAAAATGTCCCTAAATGGCCAGAAAATAACTCAGATGTCCAAACATTTACACTTCAGTTACACATCATGTTAAGTTGTATTTGCTAAAGAAAGCAGCAAGAAAAGTTCATACTTAATCATTTTAAATTTTTCTGTTTAAAAAAAAAAACACCTGGTAAATTAGCCCTTTTACAGTGTATTTACAGCTAGTCAAAGGTTTAAAATCCATTTTAATTTATTACATAATTCAGCTTTTTCCTGTGATTCACCATGATTATGTCTGAAGAAGATTTTTATCATTATATTTAGTCTTATGTTTTATGATTTATTTTTCCTTTTTTAGGCTTACTTTCTGAATTGTGATTCCAACTGGGTAGGCTGCATCCAGGCTGCTTAACTGACTTTGTTGTGTAGTTATCAGAAGAAAATTCCTCAGGTTATATTTATTTTCTATGCATGGTATTGTAATTGAAATTCTGTTATTTCTTGGTACATCAGTATTATATAACAGACACTTAGATTAGGTCATATATTTGAATTAGGTTTCAGATAGACAAACTGGTTCAGCCAGCAGTTTACTTTAATTTTATGCTTTAATTTACTCTTTGAATTCACTGTTGCCTCAGGCTAATTTGTAAGCATAACCCGTGGTAGGGCATAGGTCTCTGTGAATATACACATCTCAGGAATATTCTAACACACACAGAAGGTCCCATTACCCACACAAATCTTTGTTCCTGGAAAGACTTGCCTTCAGTCAGATTACTCAGATGCTCACAGGACCAAGTCTTTGCAGCTCAGGCCTCGCTAATCTTTTAGGGAAATACTCCAAACATATATAAAACTTGTTCTCTACCTTATTGTTTTTTCCTTATTAATTCTTAATATTTTGGATTTAATTTAATCCTGGTTCTGGATCAGATTCTGAGTTTACTTTCACCAGTGTAAATCCAGGGTAACTTTACTAGATTTGTTTCAGGTTTAATGTAGTGTAGCTGAGGCCCCGGCATATTTTTTTTAATTTTTTTATTTTTTTATTTTTTTTGGTATTGTGTGGGGTTTTCTTAAATCAAACTTTGTAAAAATAAATGCTAGCAGACATTCTCCAAATATGGGCCTGGAGCTCATGGGAAATATGTCTACTTAGCACATTTCATGATCAGGTCTAATGCTTGAATTAGTTTCTGATAACCCTCATGTGAACTAATAGAAATATTGTAGAAACAAAACATAATCTGTCAAACATACACTGCGATAGTACTTGCTATAGTGATACTATCATCTTTATAACAAGAATAGGGATGACTTCAATATCAAAATCGCTACTGTTTGTTGTTTGTGCTGTAGTAGCTCCTAATCAGGATCAAGGCCCCTTTATGTTAGGTACTCTACAATAGCTTATAAACACAATGGTTGCCGCAAAGTTACAATTTATGTCCCCCAACCTGTAATCTTCTCTGTATTGGCAGACCCTTAAACCCACCTGAAGTCAGTGGCGCTCAGCACAGATTCTAGATCCTTCCTGTAAGGAGCAGCTTACAGAACTGAGGCCTATTTTATGATAGCATGCAACAAGTGAGTATGGAAACCTTAGGGGCAAAAAGGAGACAGGCTAGGGATAACAGGAATGAAATTACACACTTACATAACCCAACAATTTACACAGCTGTTCAGTGGCCAATATTTGAGGTTTTTAAAGCACACGCACTGCAAACGGGCTCATTGTTAGAACTGGTGAGGGGAAATGGTATGGGGGAAGAGAATTTCCACAAACATTTTTTTTGATTGATCATTGACATTTCATTTTGATGGAAAACTTCCAACCATTTCTCCTTTTGTACTGATCAAATATGTGATTTTTTTCAACAATGTCTTTTATTGAGGTTTAGCAATATCAATCAAACACTAAGCAGGGAAGGCAAACTGAAAAAAGTAATATATAGCAATAAAATAATAACTGAAAATATTGGGATATGATATTAGTTTACTCTTTGTGAGTATTTAAAAAAGGGAAAAGATAAATCCGAATTAAGAACTGAAACTCATATCCCAGAAGATATGACTTTCTAACTGGCTGAAAATGTTTGTGAGATTTCAACATAATTTTATAGGGGTGCGGAGTCCAACCCAATCAATCCTCCGATCTGTAACATAAACCATTGAAGTCAATGGATATTAACTAATATCATGTTACAGTGGAATTAAACGTTATCCTTACCCAGGCAAGGTGACTAAGGCCAGGAAATAAAGTTCAGTTTCCTACCAGTGGTCATGTGTCTCACTCTTATTATACTACCCACCTAAACAAAACAAACACACACAAAAAAACCCAACCCCCGTACAAACAACAACAAAACCTTTAAAGAAAAAATGGGTAAGGGTCTTCATGGGTATATCTACACAAGAATTAAACATGTGCTGGTAGCCAGAGTCTGTAAAGAGGTAGGGTTGCACCAAATGTCTACACTGTAATTTTTAGCCCTGCGGCCCGAGCCAGTTGTGCTGAGCCAGCCAAGGCTATGCCACAGGTCTTTTATTATAGTGTAGACGTACCCCATATGACCCCCATACCCTGTAGGATCTGAATGCCCATGAGAACTCTAAATACTATGTTTAAATATAAAGGTTCAGATTTCAATCTCAGTTACACCAGTGTATCAGGGGTTTCTAAATAAAACACTTTTATGTCCAAATTACAGGGGAGTAACTGAGAGCAGAATTTGGCCTGATGTAGGGAACAAATGGCTGATTCGCCTCCTCTGGAAGTGAATATCTACAACTGACCTTTTGGAGGAGCTATTCATATCTTGCAGGGAAGAACTGGTCCTGCAGAGAAGATTTGCAAGGTTACCCAAATATATTTATGAATATTTTTCTCTATGTACAGACTTGGGCCATATCCTTGGCTGATGTAAATTTGTGCAGCTCCATTTATTTCAATTTACAACAGCTGAGGATCTAGCCCATTGTATTTTGTGTTACATGCAAGCATATTTTCTTTTACCTAGTTTTGCCCTGACACCAAAATTATGACTTTCTATCCATTTTCTGCATTTATTTAGGTCTTCATTTATTTCTGGTTTCTCTAGCTACTATGTATTTATCTGTAATACAGTGACGAGTATTAAAACCTGAATATTTATTGTCAATAGTACTTACATTTAACTGAGATATTTCCTATTACAAGTATAAGGAATGCAACAGATACCAACGTAAGGTTACATACAACTGTGTGGCAAACATTGGTTTTTTAACAGCACTCGTGAAAAAATAATAAAATTCTTAAATCACATAATAAATAGTTTCAGCATCAGTTAAGAAGTGTTCATGTAACTGAAGAAGTGGTACGTACATAGATATCTAAATGTCTTGGAATTTTGAATTAAGCTGATGTGTAATTGCAAATATTATGAGTATGATTTTTCAATCCTCTCTCATATTTGCTGATACAACTTGTACCCACAATTAATTGCATCTGTAATTAATTGCCTGCACAAATGCTTGCATTTAGCAATTTGTGGTAACTACCCAAATGCACTCACAAATCGGGCAGTTAAAAGTCTAAATCTTGGCATTTCTTCTCGCAATTAATTGTGAATGCAAAACTGCATCTATCAAAATGAAGCTAGGTTTAAAAAATTAGGCGTTATATAGACTCATAGACTTTAAGGTCAGAAGGGACCATTGTGATCATCAAGTCTGACCTCCTGCACAATGCAAGCCACAGAATCTCACCCACCCACTCCTGTATCAAACCTGTGTCTGAGCCACTGAAGTCCTCAAATGATGGTTTAAAGACTTCAAGGTGCAGAGAATCTTCCAGTGACCTGTGCTCCACGCTGCAGAGGAAGGCGAAACCCCCCCAGGGCTTCTGCCAATCTGCCCCGGAGGAAAATTCCTTCCTGACCCCAAATATGGCAATCAGTTAAACCCTGAGCATGTGGGCAAGACTCACCAGCCAGACACCCAGGAAAGAATTCTCTATAGTAATTCAGATCCCACCCTGCTCTCACTTTCTCTTCTGTCTCCTGCTCCATGTCCATTCTGGTTTCTGACTCCAGCCTCTGATGCTTGGCTACATCACTGACTATGAGTCTAGCGTACTCTTCCGTTTAGGCTTTGGCTTCTAACTCCAGTTCTAACCTTTGGCTTGGCTCCTCACCCCTGACTCTGGCTTCACCCTTGGACCGGTGTCTGATCCCTGGATCTTTGTTTGTTACTACCTGAACTACCACCACAACCACCAGGCAAGGTCCTGCTCCACTCACAAGGTAGGCTGGCCATGCCCGGGCATCTGACACAAGCTTAGTATGTATTGCTAATAATTGGTAGGACGTCCCCTTCATCCTAACCAAGTATTTGATTTATTTTTGTAGCTGCATATTTTTTCAGTAGGTTTAATGTTTTCCATAGCACCATATTTCAAAAGAAGATTTAATGCATCTCTTTTGCATATGGCAAATGAATAAATGCACAGTTCAGCATTGCCAAGCACTAACGCATACATACACAGGTACAGTATGTACATGTTATGACTTCATCTGCAGACAACAAGGAATATTGAACTGTCAATACTTATTTGCTCTGAAAAGCCAACAAACTTGGCAAAATTCACATATCCAAAAACAAACAAAATACTAACCAACCAACTCAAGGTCAGAAGATGCATGTTTAAAATAAATAGCTAGACCGAACTTCTACATTGGCTTATGACACCATTATGATTCATCTAGTCATTTTTGCAGTTTGACTGTATTTCTTAAAGATGGTTGTGAAAGCTCAATGCACATATAATTGAAACAATAAGGAAAAAAGGCTCTTTTTTTATTCCAAATCTGAATACATTTTTGTGCAGTAAAGGAAAAATTACAACTGTTGTTCAGTTATTTAGTGTGTTATTGCAGCATTATATAACACAGTACATTTATTATTACAGACAGTGATTTTCTGTTTAAAGACTTGTCATAAAGTTGTGCATCAATTGTTATCATTTACTGTTTCCTGAGGTAAATTACTTTTCATAAGATTTCATTAGTCCTGTACTCCCTAGTGTGCAAGTAGCCACATGTCTATCTGCCAAAATTCAGCTCCGAATAAAAAAGGAGGTAGAGAGGAATTCTTGATTCAGCTAAGAAAATGGTGCAGCCTCCTTTAAATGCAAAAACAGCTTGGAAAAAATCTCCAAAAAGACACACATATATCTGCAAGGGAAGTATTGTTTATTGGAAAGTATAATTCACCCATTCCAAGGCATTGATCTGATATAATGAAGCTGATTCTAAACTACAATGAACACATATTATTAATTATCAGAAGGGTAGCCGTGTTAGTCTGGATCTGTAAAAGCAGCAAAGAGTCCTGTGGCGACTTATAGATGTCTGTTAGTCTATAAGGTGCCACAGGACTCTTTGCTGCTAATATTATTAATGATTGTATATATGCCTTGGTCCTGGGACTCTGCTGACCTTGGACAACAAACCATGAGTGGGGTGCAGTGGAGGGGAAAGGAGAGTGGTATATTAAATTGACATTACTCCATTGGACTTACACACCACAAGATGAAGTGGTTGTTCATTAATATGTCCATCTCCACTGCTGCTTCCACCACTGCTGCCATTAGCTGTGATGCCATATTCCCAGGTTCCACCACCAAGCCCTGTCCTTTGTGATTTCACTGGGTAATGGGGAACCTCACTGCTGCTACTGTTGCTTCTTCTGTGCTGTCTTATACCACAATGCTTTCCCCACTCCAGGTCCAAGACTCAGCCCCATAGACCAGCTTATCAGCCATTTCAGCTCTAGTGTTCACTGGGACAAAACACAGACATTCAACTAAGTCTGATCAGCTCTGTTTTTAAACGTTGGAGTGGGAGGGTCAAATGATATCTGAGACCTTTAAACACAGTCTACACCACCAGGTAAGAACATCTGCCTCCACCCCCTCTGAGTTTCACTTGGATTTAGCATCACTCTGCTTAATGAGTGAGGTTAAAGCTAGGGTGACCCCCTCAATTAGAGAATATTAAGTACAGTTCTGCTCTCCTTTAGCCACTCAGTAAAGATAAAAACATTTCATTACCTCTGCTTCGAAGACTAAAGTGAATCAATAGACCCTAACCCAGGATCTGTGTGCTCTGTTGAAGACTGGATAAAGAACTCAGCCTGTTCACAGGACACAGGCCTTCATACCTTTTACACCACAAATGGTGGTATTGTCGCACTGGTATGAAGAAGATTAAACAACGGGAAGGGGCAGAATTAATTGCTGATATTTGGTGTTGATTTAGGTGTTTTAGAATTTCTGTTTAGCAGGAAAGAAATTGTCTGTTGAAAAAGTGTGTGGATTCTAAATTTTCAACTAGTTCTTGTTACTGTGTATTTCAGGCTGAAAATAAGGCAAACATTTTAACTGAGAGTAATTAACCGTTAGAACAATTTACCAAGGGTTGTGGTGGACTCTCCATCACCAACCATTTTTAAATCAAGACTGGATGTTTTTCTCAAAGACATGCTCTAGGGATTATTTTGGATAAATTCTGTGGGCTGGGCTATCCAGGGACTAGATGATCACAATGATCCCTTCTAGCCCTGGACTCTGCGAATCTGAGAACCCTGGTCTCCCACATCCCAGGTCCATGCTCTAACCTCTGGATTTAAAATTATAAGGTAAGTTGCTTCTTCTCTGTTTTGTGTGGAGTGAGGAAGGTGCCTAACTCATTCCCGCAAGAAGTGGCTTAGGCACATAAGCTGCCTGACTCCAGGTGCCAGATTTTCATTTGTCGATTGCTAAACAGAGCTAGGCACCTCCCTTCAGACTGAATTTAGGTGCCTGCTTCCCAGAGAGGGGAGGGACTTAACACCCACTCTTCTTGTCAACATCACTCAATGGCTAGTTTAAGCAGCCTAGAGTGCTGGCTTTGTGGATTACATTCTTAAACACCTTTCTCCCTATTCATTATATAGGAAGCCTAGGTGCCTAACAGGGCTTTGTGTAGATTGCAGTGTTGTTCCTGTGATTTTCTAGGCACCTAAAAGTTAGGTGCTGTGACACTCAATGTTGCAACATCTAAGCCCCTTTCTGGATCCTGCCTTACTCATAAATAAACTCTTAACATCAGAAACAAAATATATCTGATGTGATTTTTTTAATTGAAATATATATCTTAGTTGTATGACATAGTGCTATGGGTTTTCAGTTATTTTTTTAAGAAAGGGACTACTTGCTTCTTTTTATTGATTCCCTCCCCAAGATAATAATTCAGTGATATAAACAGAATGGCCTATGTATAAGGTTCCTAGAATCATTTTATAGATTGTCAAAGTCTTCTCGGGGACTTAAATGTGTTACTTTAATGAAGGATATTCGTCTAAATCCCCTAAATGGGTTTGAAAACATCAATACCTTGATATCAATAGTAGGTAATAAAACTTATGAAAATGAAAAATATTTTCTTTTTTTCTGTCCAATGCTGTTGATGTCTATCAGAATTAAATTTTCTATTACTTTTGAGTATCAAAAGTATATACAGAATGTTTCATTTAGAAAAAATTGATTTGCTTACAAAAATGCCAGAGTATACAATATATGTAAATGTCTTTCGAATCCTCTGAGTAGAGAGAGATGCTCCTTCCCAAAAAACTCTGTACCAGAACTGATTAATTCAGTCTTTGAGTGAATACCAAGAATGGGTCCTGGTTTGGGTTTAATGTTAAAAAAAAATGAAATCTTGCAGAATCAATTGTATTCATAAGGTATTGAAAGAATTGTCAAACACAGATGAAATGGAAAGAATAGCTTTACATTGACAAGTTCTGATATCATGTCTTTTTTACAATGTGATTATTTAAAAGACCATGTTATAGATTAAGGTCTGATACTTCAATAAGAGCTACACTGGAGAATCCCTTAGTCAATACAGAGAATCTTTGGCTAGTAGAACTCTGTAGGCATAATTGTCTGTTGCACAAATCAGATCTCAAGATTGGTTAAAACTTGTAATTTATATATACAGAGTTTTTGATCCTGTGCTGAATCGTTCCTCTATCTAAAAACACAAACTGGAACAAAAGCTAATTTCTGGGTCTGACTACCTTATTTGAATATGCTTATCTGGTATTCGTGTTCAGAAGTTAGGTGACAGCAAACGTTGCATGTGTACTTTGTGGCTAAATATTAGAGCTGTGCGGAGAATGGTACATCTGTTTTTCAGAGGATTTTGAAATTTGGTCTCTTTCTGATTTTGAATGAAAATCATAAATTCTGAAATTCTCCATGAAATAGCAAGTTGGGGGAGGGATATCTCCCTGCCTGCTAAACCCAGGGTTGTGAGTTCAGTCCTTGAGGGGGCCATTTAGGGATCTGGGGCAAAAATTGGTCTGGGGATTGGTCCTGCTTTGAGCAGGGGGTTGGACTAGATGGTCTCCTGAGGTCCCTTCGAACCCTCACATTCTATGATTCCCCAACTCCAAGGCAGTCTGCCTGATGGGCTACCCCATAGCTGCGGACTGTGAAAGCCATGGGGTCCCTGACTTGGGGGCAGTCTCCCTGGTAGATTGCCCTGGAGCCACTGACCCTGAGAGCTTTGATGTCCCCAGAGCAGTAACCCTAGCAGACTGTCTGGGAGCCTGGGTTGCAAAGGCACCATGAGCCCCAGGTGGTTGGGAGCCAGGACTTTCTAGGCTCTTGGCTCCCTGATAGTCCTCCAGGAAGGGTGAGTTGACAAGTTCCCAATATAAACCTGCCTGTTTTTTGTCAGACTTTAATGTTGGCAAATGCGGGGGAGGGGGCAGGGAGGGGAGGGGAAAGGATGGTTCTCTGGCACCAGACAAGGGCTTTGGAGATCTGGATTTAATTCACTGCCCACCACTGGCTTCCTGTGGGACGCTGGGCAAATCATTTAGCCCCTCTGTGCCTTAGCTCCCCATCAGTAACAATGGGGATAATAGCATTTCACTAACTCACATGGGTGTCATGAGGATAAATACATGGAAGATTAGGAGGCACGCAGATGCTATAGCGATGGGGGTCTTATAGTCAGATGATACTTAGCAGTCTGGGAATTTCTTATAATCCACATTGGATATTTTGTACATCTTATGTACTGTACACATTTTAGGCATGATTCACCCCTACAGACTGACCTGCGCTGACATTTGACATCCCTCCCCCATGACAATTTTAAGTGATTCAGGAGGAAAATTTCTAATCAGACCATATGGGAAAAGTGCATTATTTAAATGGCTCAATAATTTAAAAAGTTTGAATCCTACTTCCATCTGAGACCAAGTGAGGAAAATGTCACCCACAAGAAATTTGTCCAAGTAAATTATGAACTGGAAAAAATGAGGACAAAATGGTATATGGGAGCTGAGATCCCTTCTTTTAAAACAACTCTGTGTGTGTGTGTGTGCGCGCGTGTGTGTGTGTGCGAGAAAATCCTGGTCTCCTTTAAAGTCAATGGCGGAACTTCCACTGACTTCCGTGGATTGTGTGTGTGTGTGTGAGAGAGAGAGAGAGAGAGAGAATCCTGGTCTCCTTTGAAGTCAATGGCAGAACTTCCACTGACTTCTGTGGATTTCTTCACTGGATTTCACCTCTAGTGCCTTATATTTGTCAAAGGGCTGTAATAGATATGAGTTCGTTAATTTTCTCTAAACCACTAGGAGGAAAGCAAGTACATTTTATTCCTATTTTATACATGGGGAAACCAAGACACAGATTAAGTGACTTTCCCAAGACCATTTAAACAGTCAGAGAGAGAGAGCTGGTATTTGAGCATGAAGGTGTCTGCTTCCCAATCTCATGGCTATCCATAGGATAATACTGCCTTTAGGCATGCCTGAATAAAGCACATATGTTGTGGAATGTGGTTCACTTGCCAATCATGTACAAATATAATGTAATGGCCCATCCTATTAATTGGGTCTGAGGAGAGAGAGTTCAGTAACACATTACATTTAGCATGGATACAATTACTGTGTGTATTCATTTCTAACAGTGCACGCAGTTTAAGTGGTTTCTTTTTCATGGTGAAATAGAATATTGCTGATAATGCTTTACAACACTTACCTTCTCTGTATAATTTTACTGACTCTTTTCTTAGTGATTTCATTGTTATATGCTTTTGAAAATAGTGGATGAATATTCAAATCACAGTTGGATACATTCAGATAATAATAGATCTACTACTTTGAGATCAATCAGATTGTCCTGTTTATCTATTATGACTTCAATGCTTTTCTTTTCTATCCTGTCTCATGGAAGGAAAATGTATTTCTCATATAGTGTTTCAAATACAAATTTTCATGTACTGATTATGTGTAGTGGGCAAAATTCTCATCTTATGTGCATCACTCTACCTGAGACTGGGGAACTGCCCTGATTTCATCCCGCAGTGGCCAGCCAGAGTGTAGCTACTCTGAGTTAAACCCTTAGGGTGAAATGAAATCATGTCTTCACTGAAGTCAATGGGAGTTTTGCTATTGACTTCAATGGAGCGAATATTTTACCCCGAGTGTAGACCACTTTTAGTTGCAGTTTGCACAGATGCAACTTGTACCCCTGGTTTTAAGTAGCAATAAGTTCCACCTGTAGAAATCGCGGCCTAGGCTTTAGGAGATTTGGGCTTAGGTCTCAGTTCTGCCACAGACTTCCATGTGTCCTCAGGCAACTCACTTAATCTACCCTATGCCTCAGTTCCCCATCTGTGAATTGGAAATGATAATACTTTATAAGGTGTTGTGGAGGAAAATGTATTGATGACGGAGGTATTCAGATTCTGTGGAGATGGAGGCCATGTAAGTAACTTGGTAGATGATAGGGTGATGGTGGTCCATGTAGTGTTTAGATAGCCTTTTATATGAAACTTCATACACAATTATGAATTTGTTGAGCATGCAATTACTGTGATTGTGCATGCAAATCAGGTGACTACAGACATGTGGCTAGTTAGATGTCTCTGCATAGACCTCGAGCCTTATTTTTAGAAAATGTTATCCTTAGTGTTCATTGTAACATGGTAAAATGAACAGAAATGTGTTGTATACTAGTAATGGATAAACTGCCAATGATTTGGAGTTCAGATAAACATCCCAACCCTCCTCCCCAAGAGAGTGGGAGTTTATGTTAATTATTGACTTAATGTATTATAAGTAGGGACACTACAAAGTGCAGCAGGTGCAACTGTGCTGCAAAAAATAGAAGTTATAAAAGCAACCAAAATCTCTTCTCCTCTATTTGGCTAAAATGCTTCTAAAGGATGAGCTAAGATAGCTAAAATGGGTTTATATGATAATATACAAATGCAGTGACAATATTTTTGTAACATTTTAGGAGGGTTATAAAAGTAACTAACTACACTGCAATGTAATTTTGGCTTCCATAGGATTTCGGATCTATCATGCTTTGATTATTAGAGTACGCTAAAAACCAGCAAATTCAGGGGTGGGAAAACAAAGCTCTTTTTTAAACATTTATTTCTGTTTGTTGTCATCTGTTTATTTCTCTGTGCAAAACTTCTTGGTTTTCTGAATTGTTGGCCAGTAATATCACAAATGGAAGTCCAATAATAAAACAGCTCTTTCAGGTTAGCAGGAAGGAATGTACTGGCATGATCCACACCTCAAATTCATTTATTGATTCAGCTAGTTAAAAAGACAAGCTAAAACCCTGTATTTAACTTCTTTTAATTTGTGTCACTACTAAATGCTCAGCTATTTCAAGAAATCAAGTTAAGTAGCACTACCAAAATTCTTCAGTCATTATTATGAAGATGAACTTTGAGTGTCATCATTAAAATAATTGCTAAAAAAAAACCCCTATGGAAATATAACTAACACTATTGCATAGGTTGCCCTTAAGAACTTCACAATTGTGCCTCCAGTGTTAATATTGTACTTACAGTATTTTCTATATTTAGTATCTAGAATACCAATGAAATAGTCAAAACATTGCAATAACGTTATCTAAGCTCCAATCCTACAAAGATCCTCCAATCCTCCAATTTGACTTCAATGGAACTTCAATGATACATAATCATTTTGTAAAAAAACATTCCCCTTACTCTGCTATCTGAATGATAGACAAAAGAAGTGGAATGTCTAACAGGAAATGTCACTCTCTTCCCAGATGTTTCTTTTCTCTCTGAGGTTTATTTTGTATCAAAAAATATTTCAAAGTAATTCAGAATGATCAGTAAGGCCCTGATTCAGCAAGGCATACAAGCATGTTTGGAACTTTAAACAGAAGGCCCACTGAATTTGATGGAACTATTCACTTCCTCTAAAGTTACACAAGTGTTTAATTATTTTGCTGGATCAAGTCCTAACTGAAGCTTGGGTTTCTAGGTCCTGATCTTGCACCTTTGAAAACAATGGGATAATAGTGTTTTCAAGGTGAGAGAATAATATTCACATCTGTCCCTATGAGAGAGAACATCAAGATGGGTGACAAAATATTTTTATTCTCCTTAAATAAATATAATTATGTGTTGTTAAAACAGAGGTAATAATTTCTTATTGATTGTGGAATAAAGTCACACAATTTTTCACTCTGAAAGCTAGCACCACCTGGTACCTGAGATTTGCAGTTGCTAAGGTGTACTTGTCCAGATCTGAGGAAGGGCTCCAGTAGTATATGATGAAGCTTTTGCCTCTTGAACAGCAAGCAGCAGAAAGAATCATGGCTACATCACAAATGCAGCTCAGTTCATCTGAAGTAATAGAGTGCTGAGTGAGAAGGCCCCAAACTTAATGATATCTCTGCTTGTATTTTTTACATAAGGCATTCAATATGTTTTTCAAGAGGGAAGGAGATACAAATTGCTGAGTTTTGCTATGCTGTGTTAATGTATAGTATAATGGGAGAACAGTCAGTCTAAATTTTAGTTCTTTCTGTCAAGAGGATGTCATAGCCTTTAGCAATTTTCGTCATGTCAGGCTCATTGGTTTTCAAAAGGGCCAGGTCTGAGGCTCTGGATGATGAGTGTAAAGATAGCAGACATGCCAGTTTTGTGGCTAAGTCCCTGACGTTTCATGAGGAAATGTCAAATAAAGCTAAATGGTTTAGCAAAACATAAACATCCTAAAAGGAATTCTATTTTGGGTTGACAAGTTTAGATAGTGAGGCAGCCCTGATTAGCACTAGCATGCCAGAGTTCCTGGTTCTGGTTATCCCAGAGAAAACAGAGTGTTAAGCCAGGAATATGGCTTAGTGGCAACACTGGATTTACCAAATGCCATTTTTTATTTGATTTTTTTTATTTTATTTATTTATTTATTGGCTAAATGGTCAGTGATTAGGGACTGAGCTCCTGAAAAGGAGCTATTACCTCTTAGTTTCGATTTGAAAACAAAGTCTCTCTAAATTAATCATATAACAGACTGGTTGGCTTCCTTTTTGCAGCCTGAAGGGAAGACTGCCAACTGTCGGTACTTGTGATCCTGTTTTTGGATTTGTACACCACACTTTTGACCATTAAAGCAACTATTCCAGTTGAAATGGTCTCCTGCTGCCTCCTATAGATCCCTGTCCATGGATAAGACACATTGGCTTTCATTTCCTGTTTTCTGCCCTAGGGGAATGTGCCATAACTCATGGAACTTATCCCTAATGGGAGACAGTTAGTGGAACAATGGTATGGAGGACAGAATTTCTTGTGGATTGGAAGCAATCAAAGCTTCCAAAGTAGAGGTAAGGTCTTCCATAGCTGATCCATTTTTAGCCAAGAACCTGGATACTAAGGCCTGCTCTTCACTTAAAACTTAAGTTGACATAGCTACAGCACTCTGGAGTGTGAAAAATCCACACCCCTGGATGCTGGAATTATGTCCACCTAATCACTGGTGTAGGTGCAGCTAAGCTGATGGACGAATGCTATTATCAACTTAGCTACCATCACTCTGGAAGGTGGAGTTCCTACAGTGACCAAAACAAAAAAAAACTTCTCTCACTGTAGGCTGCATTTACACTATGGGGTTATGCCAGGATAGTTCTGGCACGGTAGCTATGCCACTGTAGCCCCTTAGCATAGACATGGCCTCACTCTGTGTCAAAGACTGAGCATTGTGGTAGTGCAGGCTCTTTCTTCATGGAAAGTAGGAAGTTTGTGTTGTGAATGGAGACCACAGTTGATGGAGTTTTACACAGGGAAGGTGCAATTTGCTTATTGACATAGTTTGACAGCTCCCCCATACAATTTAACTAGTTAGTTGCTGAATGGAGTGTTCCTCAGGTGATGGAGAAGGAAATGTTTCCTTACAGTGAATACAAAGTTTGAATGAACAAATGTTTTCCTTTTACTTGAGCAAATTTTTTCAGAGGCTGGACAAGAAATCTTCTTTTCTGAAGTTAATTTCAGGCTATGTCTACAGTATGAATGCTACAGTCCCTAGCTAAAATGTTGCAATTGTACTGCTTTAGCATTGTAGTGTAGACGCTTCCTATAGCAACAAAAGAAGTTTTTCCATTGTTAAATTCACCTCTCCAAAAGGCAGTAGCAAGGTCAGTGGAAGAATACTTCTGCTGACTTAGCAGCATTTACATTGGGGTTAGTTTGGCTTCACTACGTTACTCAAGGGTGTGCATGTTTCACACACTTGAGTGGTGTAGCAAGGTCAATCTAAATTTTAAGTCTAGACCTGCCCTTAATTAAAGAGGAAGGGTTGGATTTAAAGATTATTAATGGCAATTGTTCTCAATCGGGATTCCTGTAAAGGGATGTGCTGAGACAAAAGGGGATTTTCCCTGAGAAAAGACTGAGCAAAGGAATTCCTTAGAATTGAAGTAAGAGATGAACGAGAGTTTGCTTTTAATTAACTAGAGCAAACTTACAGCACAGGGAAGTTAAATTCCTGTTAAAGTAATCTGACAGAAAAATTTAGCCTGGGGTTGCAGGTCTGACAGAAAGGAAAAATATGTTTTCCAATTATGTGTTTTGATTTAGAATCTTAGTGCAGCTCTTATTTACTGTTTTTTAGACAAAAGTGGATAGAATTAGACCACCACTAGTGTAAATTATGTATATTCCATAAAGATTCTTCAAAGACCAGGAAAGCAAAGGGAAGTCTTCAATGAATCAGAGATCTAGGGGAAGCTGAGAGCACTACACGATGCTATCTCCAATCTCAGCAAAAGCAAACTGATATAGTACAGCCTCCCACTATGCAAAATTTTTTATAATCCAGCACTAAGGCTCAATCCATGGTTTATTTGCCTAATAAAAGAAAAATACCTTTACACAATGATGGGAACTTTAAGATACATAGATAGGAAGGATAGAAACATATTGACTGTGTTGAATGGCATAACTACTATGGACTATAGCTGTTGTTCAGTTTGTAACTGTTATCTGTAATCTAGACGTATTAGCTGCAATGTTCTGTAAATCCAGAAATTGATACTCAACAAAAGACAGATCTTATTTTGTTGTTTATCATAAAGAAAAATCTTTTCCTTTAAAATAAATGTCAATGTAATGTTTCCTTCTATCTGTCTGGGTAGTTTTGGCAGTTTTTTTAATGAAAACAAGCAGCATTTGTTTGTATTTCCCTTTCCAAGTCTTTAGACATACACCACATTATTGTCATATATTATATCAATTGTTTATATAGTACTGTAAAAAGCAAGATAACCTAACAAATGACCAAAATGATGAGGTCAAGGTGGGTATCAAAAGAGCCAGAGCATACCTAAACACATTAAGGGCATGATATTGAGTACTATCAGCACCCATTGGCTTTACTGGGAGTTGTTGATGATCAGTGTCATAGGTCTCATCCCACTCTGAACTTTAGGGTACAGATGTGGGGACCTGCATGGACACTTCTAGGCTTAATTACCAGCTTAGATCTGGTCTTGCTGCCACCATCCAGAATTTCTGAGTACCTGGATCATTCTCTTTCCCCCCCAAAACCTTCCCTTCCCTGGGTAGCCTTGAGATACTCCTCCACTAATTCCTTGCTGAGTCCAGATCCAATTCTCTTGGATCTCAAAAACAAGGAAGAATTACTCCTTCTCCCTCCCTTATTCCCCCCCACCAATCCCTGGTGAGTCCAGATCCAATTCCCTTGGATCTAAAAAAAAAACAGGGAAAAAATCAATCAGGTTCTTAAAAGAAGGCTTTTAATTAAAGAAAAGAAAGATAAAAGAAAGAAAAAAAAACCTCTGGGGAACAGCATATCAGCTAATCTCACAGACAATAGATTGAAAACACAGGATGTTCCCCTGGGCAAAAATCTTAATGCATGCAAGAATACCCAATTTGATAATTCCCTTAATGGCACCAAGACAAGTCACAAAAGAAAATAAACATAAATCTATTTATTCCTTTCTAAAACTTACTACTCTGATAAGAGCCTGGTTCCTTGAAACTGAAACTGACTAAACAAAGAAAACTTCCCTCCTTCCTTTTGAAACATCTTGTTCCCCCATTGGTTCCTCTGGTCAGGTGTCAGTTAGGCTAGGTGAACTTCTTAACCCTTTACAGGTAAAAGAGGCATTAACCCTTAACTATCTGTTTATGACAATCAGCATCTCTTAAGACCAGGTCTGCTATCTGATATATATGACAGGTTTCAGAGTAGCAGCTGTGTTAGTCTGTATCCGCAAAAAGAACAGGAGTACTTGTGGCACCTTAGAGACTAACAAATTTATTTCAGCATGAGCTTTCGTGGGCTGCAGCTCACTTCTTCGGATGCATAGAATGGAACACACAGACAGGAGATATTTATACATACAGTATAATTATATTATAATATATAGTAATTCCTTATAGTAATGGCATAACTACTATGGACTATAGCTGGTGTTATCTTTGTTTATTTAACCTCCTCTGTTAGGAGGCTCAAACCATTTTAACCAGGTGGAAAGTACAAAAGATGACTGAAAGCCATACACAGTAATATTGAATTAATTAGTCATATTGACTCAAGGAGGTTAATACTAGGTTGGCATATTATACTGGTTAAGATGTTTTGTTTTGAAAACAGGAAAAAATGTAGCTTAGTAATTAATTCTTCTTTTGATGTCTACATTGAACTGATCTCCAGATATGCAGCAATGTCTGGTTTGGATTCTGTAGATGATATAGTCTGTGTGATATCATTTGTAACTTGTTCTGATAACAAATCTCATTTGGGGATGTGAAATCAACTAGTTGATCATGAAATTTGGCCTTTGGCTCACTCTCACCAGTTTCTTTGTAAATAAAGAGAGGAAATGAACAAAACTATTTGTTGAAATATGTTGTATAAATTACAGTTCTTCATGAGTTGCTGTTATAAAAAAATCATTTTGGATCTGTCGTCTAATATCGAACTCTTGGGCCCAAATTCTCTCCTTACTTATCTTGTAATACCTGTGATTTCAATGAAGTTGCATAGGATGTACACCTAGGCCATTAAGGGATTCATTGGAGTGATTAAAAAGTTGTTAGCGTAGCTAAAACCCAGTTACTGTGAGTTAGCGCTCAACAACAACTGGAATGTCTGTCCCATGAGAAATTCTGATATTTCAGCATCTGTTTTCCTCCTAAATTCATCTAAAACGTTGAAATATCAAAATTTTTCATGGAATGGAAAATTTAAGTTTGGAAATCTTGAAGTGTTTATTTTGACGTTCCTGGATCAAAACACTGCAGTCAAATGAGATTGAAAAGGTTTTTTTTGACTCAGTTTAATAGTGAACAGTGTCCACTTGAGTTGCTTTGCTGCCTCAATGAAGATGTAGTTCAGGTGTCTCAAGCCTCCATTCTCCTCTGTAGACTGCGCTTCCTGGCCAGCCTTCATCTTCTGTGCTGCACTGTAGTCACAAGACTGGCGATGATGCACCATAGTGGTTCATCAGAGGGGAGACGATGGGGCATCATGGGAAATGTAGTTTCAGCCAAGGAGATCAGCTCATAAGGAAAATAATGCCATGACGTATCCAAACTGCAACTCCCATTAGGCACCATGGCAGCTCAGGTGGGCACTAATGTCTGACTGACATGAAATAAAACAAACCAAAATGCTGCTATTTGGGAAAGCCTGACATGAAATGAAATATTTTGTTTTGATCTTCCTGATGGATAATTCAAAAATTTCAGCAAAATCAAAATTATCCCATCAAAAAATTTCCATTGAAATAACATTTTGACATAAAATTCATGACCAACTCTAATCTGAACTTTCAGGTGATTTATGAGGGCCAAACCAAACTTCAAAAATTTTCAGTGTCAGTATTCATATGGCTTCAACATGTAATTCCACAGGGATTCTCTTGCAACAGAATTTAATTATGATCATATAATCATAGGAATGTAGATTGGAATGGACCTTTATCCAGTCCCCTGCACTGAGGCAAGGGAAGTATTATGTAGACCATCCCTGACAGATATTTGTCTAACCTGTTCTTAAAAATCTCCATGACTGAGATTCCATGACCTCCCTAGGTAATTGGTTCCACTGCTTAACTACTCTTACAGTTAGGAATTTTTTCACTAAAGTCTAACCTAAATCTCCCTTGCTGCAATATAAGGCCATTACTACTTGTCCTGTCCCCAGTGGTTAAGGAGAACGATTTATTATCCTAACAATCTTTTACCTGTTTGGTACAACTGGACATAGTACTCCAGTTGAGGCCTTATCAGTGCTGAGTAGAGCAGAAGAATTATTTTTCATGTCTTGCGTACCACACTCCTGTTAATACATCCAAGAATGATGTTTGCTTTTTTTTGCAACATTGTTGACTCTCATTAAGTTTGTGATCCTCTATAGCCCTCCAGATTTTCTGCAGTACTTCTTCCAAGACAGTCATTTCCCATTTTGTAGATATGCAACTGATTATTCCTTTCTAAGCCCACGTCCACACTACAGGGTAAAATCGATGTTATTAAAATCGATTTTATAAAGCAGGCTTTATAAAATCGATTTTGCGCGTCCACACTAGGGCTACTTACATCGATGTTGAGCGTCCATGTTCCCTGGCGTCCATCTTTTCCCTGAGCGTTGCACTCTGGGTACCTATCCCATAGTTCCTGCATGGGTCCCTGGCCTTTGGAATTATGGGTTACTACCCCAGTGCATGATGGGGCCAAAATCCCCGTCGTGGGTGGTTCTGGGTACAGCCTCACCCCCTCCCTTCCTGTCAGCGGAACACAGTCACTTCGCGCGGTTTTTACTGGCTGCAGTGAGAAAACGCCATTTTGCAGCAAGCATGGATCCAGGAGTGCTCTTATCCTTGATCGCGAATGCTGTAAATAGTTCACGCATTCTCATGCTATCCATGCTGAACCATGAGTCAGAAATGCAAGAGAGAATGCTTGACTGCGGGGACGACAGTGATGAGGACTTGGAGAACGAGATTTCCGACACCCCGGGCCCCTGCACTTTGGAGCTCCTGACGGTTTTGGGGGAGGTTCTACCTGTTCCGCGCCGCTTTTGGGCATGGGAAACAAGCACTGACTGGTGGGACCGCATAGTCCTGCAGGTATGGGACGATTCGCAGTGGCTGCGGAACTTTCGCATGCGTAAGAGCACTTTCTTTGAACTTTGTGACTCGCTTTCTCCTGTCCTGAAACGGCATAATACCAGGATGAGACCAGCCCTCACAGTGGAAAAGCGAGTGGCAATAGCCATCTGGAAGCTTGCAACGCCAGACAGCTACCGGTCAGTCGGTAATCAATTTGGAGTGGGAAAATCTACTGTGGGGGCTGCTGTGCTGGAAGTATCCAAAGCAATCATTAAGCTGCTGCTTCGAAAGGTTGTGACTCTGGGAAACGTGCAGGCCATTGTGGATGGCTTTGCTGCAATGGGATTCCCTAACTGTGGGGGGGCCATAGATGGAACCCATATCCCTATCTTGGCACCGGAGCACCAGGGCTCCCAGTACATAAACCGCAAGGGGTACTTTTCAATGGTGCTGCAAGCCCTGGTGGATCACAAGGGACGTTTCACCAACATCCACGTGGGATGGCCAGGAAGGGTTCATGACGCACGTGTCTTCAGAAGCACTACACTGTTTAAACGGCTGCAGCAAGGGACCTACTTCCCTGACCAGAGAATAACAGTTGGAGATGTTGAAAGGCCTATAGTTATCCTTGGGGACCCAGCCTACCCCTTGATGCCCTGGCTAATGAAGCCATACACAGGCAGCCTTGACAGTGCTCAGGAGTTGTTTAATTACAGGCTGAGCAAGTGCAGAATGGTGGTAGAATGTGCATTTGGCAGATTGAAGGGAAGATGGCGAACGCTTCTTACTCGCTCAGATCTTAGCCAAACCAATATCCCCTTTGTCATTGCTGCTTGTTGTGTGCTCCACAATCTCTGTGAGAGTAAGGGGGAGACCTTTATAGCGGGGTGGGAGGCTGAGGCAAACCACCTGGCCGCTGATTATGCGCAGCCAGACACCAGGGCAATTAGAAGATCACACCAGGATGCTGTGCGCATCAGAGAAGCCCTGAAAAGTAGCTTCCTCATGGGCCAGGGTACAGTTTGAATGCTGAGTTTCTTTTCCATTGATTACCACCCTCCCCATGTATTCAGTCCTGCTGCTGCAAGCTGCATTCCCTGCACCCTTCCACAACTGCTTGCTTACGGTAATTAAAATAGCCGTCTGTGTCTGTGGAAAACATTGAATTCTTTATTAAAAGACAGTCACTGTAAGCAGCGCACCCTCCCTCTTGCATTTAGAAGCCTGTGAATAGAATTACAGTAATAGGGTTTTTTTGGGAGAAGAATAGTAAATGGCTAGGGTTAGGGAGGGATGTAGGAAGGAAAGACAAAGTCAGTTAAGGAAGCCCAGAAGTGGCTTCATGGACCAGGGAACGGTGTGATTGGTATGTTTATTTCCCTGTTATTACCTACCTCCCCATGTCTTGACTCTGGCTGCTGCAAACGAGCTTCCCTGCACCCTTCCTTAACTGCTTGCTTATTGAAAATAAAGTTACTGGTATTTGTTAAAGAAATTGAGTTCTTTATTAAAAATCAGACCCTTTCAGCAATCAATCATCATGCTTGCTGTTACAATCCTGTGCATGACATTTCATAACTCGGGGTTCTCCGGGGAAGGGAGTGAGGGAGGTTTGGAGGAAGGGGGAGGGAGGTTGGTAAGAAGAAGGCGCATCAGAGAAGACATAACAAGATTTATCATAGACCATGGTACGGTATGACTGCTTTGTTTATTTTCCCTGTATTACCCACCTTCCCATGTGTTTACTCCTGATGCTGCAAACTAGCTTCCCTGAAGCTTTGCAAAGCTGCATGCTTTATTTCTTTAACAACCCACCCTCACACTGCCTTTGCATAGCATGTCCTGAGAGTAAAGTAAGTAAATGGTGCCAAGGGAGAGGTTTGGGAGGAGTACAGGAGGGAAGAAACATAACATTAAGGGGTTTTCAATGTAATGACAGCCTTCTGGTTGGACTGTCCACAGGGGTGTAGTTGGCTGGTGCAGATAGCCTTCCCCCACGCGTTCTTACACGCCTGGTTCTGGAAGGTGTGGGACAGGGTGAGTACTGAGGGAGGTTATACATGGGCTGCAGAGGCAACCTGAGACCACGCAGCTCTTCCAGCATATCGCGGAGTATGTCGGTCTGATCACGAAGAAGATCCAGCGTTGCTGCCCGCCAGCGCTGCTCTTCCTGCCACCTGAAATCATTTTTAGCATCCCTCCTGTCTTCGCGTTGACTGGCAGCCTCCCTGTACTTTGCGACCAATTGTTTCCAGTCCCCCTGCTGAGCTCTCTCAGTACGGGTTACTGCCATAATTTCTGTGAACATCTCCTCACGCGTCCTCTTTTTTCTTAGCCTTCTTATGTGACCTCCCCATCGGACAGGAGAAGGGAGAGGGAGGCTGGAGAAATGTGCAGCTGTGTGGGGGGGTGGGGGTGGAAAGAGTGATAGAAGAATCATAAGAGACATTTCATAGAACAATGGATACAGTCTTTCTCAGTGAACTGCGCTATTCACCGTACCTTGAGCATGTAACTTTACCACAAGGTCGCCTTAGGATTCTTTTAATACTTATTGCTTGTGGCTGAGGACTGAGATTTCAGCTCAGCCGCAGATCAGGGGAGCACACAGACCGTGTCCGGAGACAATGGTAAGTTATTTGGTAGTGAACCGTGCAGTGGCTTGTAGTACCCTGCACCCCCTGCTATTATCAGGTAGCATGAACAGTAGTGAGGCAAAGCGCTTTAAGGAACAACACTGGTTTCTTTTCTTAAGCCATGGAAAAGGTGCAGCACAGGGAAATACAAGTTCCCTCCCACAATCATCTGTGCTGCACTTTGGAGTTAGCTTTAATGCCATCTACCTAACCCCATCCCCCCTCTGCCATGGCAGTTAATAGGGATGATTCATGCTGGCCAAGTGCTAGGGGACACCACCCCGTAGGAATGAACAGCTTTCTAACAACCACCACCTGGGTCATTGTTTTAGGAAAGGTTTTTCATTTACTGGCTCAGCACAGAAGAAAGGAATGAATGGTCATCTCTGTTCCCAGACATGTTAACAGACTGTTCCAGTAACTCTAATTCCAGCTACTGCATGCAAGCACTCATGGCAAATCACTCACTAAAAAAGGCTTGCATTCATTCAGCCTACGCTTTTAATAAAAAAAGTGCACTCACCAGAGGACAATTCCACAGCATCATTTTCTGTGCTACTGGCTTGAGAGGGCTGGCAGGGTACTTCTGTAAGGGTTAGGAAAAGATCCTGGCTGTTAGGGGGAATTGAATGCTCTGTGCTCTCTGCTGTTTCGTCCTCCTCTTGGTCCTCATCGTGATCTTCGCTGTCCTCTAAATCTTCGGCAGTGGCAGAGATCACTACCCCCAACTCTGAATCCACAGACAAGGGGGGGGTTGTCGTTGCACAGTTCCCCAATATTGCGTTCAGCTCCTTGTAGAAGCGGCATGTTTTGGGGCCAGATCCTGACCTGCCCTTTGCTGCTTTGGTCTTCTGATACGCCTGTCTGAGCTCCTTCACTTTCACCTTGCACTGCAACGAGTCTCTGCTGTGTCCTCTCTGTCTCCTGGCATTAGAAATCTTTTCAAAGGTTTTCTCATTTCTTCTGCTGGACCTCAGTTCTGAAAGCACTGACTCTTCTCCCCATACAGCTATCAGATCCTGTAACTCCTGTGTGTTCCATGCTGGAGCTCTTTTCCTATTCTCAGGAGATTGCATTGTTATCTCTGCTGCTGAGAGCTCCACGCTGGGCAAACAGGAACTGAAATTTCAAAGTTCCCGGGGCTTTTCCTGTTTACCTGGCCAGCAGTAGAGTTCCTTTCCCTGTGCAGAGCGGCCACTGGTGCACTATGGGATACCTCCCGGAGGCCATTAACTTCTGTTTCCGTCCACACTAGCATAAAATCGATTTTATAAAATCGATTTTAGGGTTACTCCGCTCGTTTAGGTGGAGTACAGAAATCGATTTTAGGGACCCTTAAAATCGATTTACTGTACTCTGTAGTGTGGACGGTTACAGCTTTAAATCGATTTAAAGCTGTTTAAATCGATTTAAAGCTCTAGTCTGGACCTGCCCTCACTGTAGGACTTTGCTTTTGCCTCTGTTGAATTTTAGCCTCTTTATTTCAGATCATTTCTCCAGTTTGTCAAGATCATTTTAAATTTTAATTGTTCTCCAAGCATTTGCAACCCTTCCAAGCTTGGTATCATCCACAAACTTTATAAATGTATTCTCTATGCCACAATCCAAATCATTTATGAAGATATTGAATAGACCCGGACCCAGGACAGATTCCTGCAGGACCCCATTCTATATGTCCTTCCAGTTTGACTGTGAACCATTGATAACCATTCTCTGAGTATGGTTTTTGAAATAATTGTGCACCCACCTTATAGTAGGTGCATCTAGGCTATAATTCCCTAGTTTGCATATGAAAAGGTCATGTGAGACAATAATAAAAGCCTTACTAAAGTTGAGTATATCACATCTACTGCTTCCCCCTTATTCACAAAGCTGGTTACCCTGTCAGAGAAGGATATTAAATTGTGTAAAACCAACCTATTCTTGACAAATCCATGTTTGCTTTACTTGTCACCTTATTATCTCCTAGGTGCTTGCAAATTGATTGTTTGACTATTTGCTCTATTATTTTTCTGAGTACTGAAGTCAAATTGACTAATCTATAATTCCCTGAGTTGTCCTTATTCCTCTTTTTATAGACCATGTCTACACTACCAGTTATGTTGCTGCTTGTGGAGATGGTTTTATTATGTTGCTACACAAGCGATTTTACAGCAGCACAGCTGCATTGGTACAGCTGTGCCTCTGTAAGCTCATTAGTGTATACATGGTCATAGATAGGTACTATATTTGCCTTTTTTCAGTCTGCTGGGACCTTCCCTGTGCTTCACAAGTTCTCAAAGACAATTGCTAATGGCTCAGAGTTCTCTTCAGACAAGTCCTTTAGTATTCTAGGATGTTTCATCAGGCTCTGCTGGCTTGAAGACATCTAACTTGTCTAAGTAATTCTTAACTTATTTGTTCCCTATTTTAGACTCAGCCTATCCCATTTTACTGATGTTCACTCAGTCAGTTGTCTGGGAGTGGGAGTATGTTGGGGTCACCTTGTGGTAATCTTTAAGGCTGTTAAAAGTCAACATATGGACGGCAGCACACACGGACATAACTGGGAGTGAGTTATATGCTGGAGGCTGTTTGTGAGCAGTCCATTTGGAAGCTACAGCAGCAGGGCATTGTAAAGGGGAACCCCAGGTTACAGGGCTGGGGTGACACAGCTACTTATTAGTCTGGATTGTACCCTGATATGTCACATCTAGTTTGCTTTTGTGCTCTTAGTAGTGTCACTTTAAAAAACTGCCAACTCTCCCGAACGCTTTTTTCCCTTAGACTTGCTTCCTATGGGATCTTACCTCACATTTCTCTGAGTTTGGTAAAGTCAGCCATCTTGAAGTCAATAGTCTTTTTTCTGTTGTTTTCCCTCCGACCATTCCTTAGAATCATTAACTCTGTCATTCCATGATCAAATTCACACAAGCTGCCTTCCACCTTCAAATTCTCAGCCAGTTCCTCCCTATTTGTCGTAATGAAATCTAGAACAGCCTCTCGCCTAGTTGCTTTCACCACCTTCTGTAATAAACATTTGTCTCCAATGCATTCCAAGAACTTGTTGGATTATCTGTTCCCTGCTGTATTATTTTTCCAATGGATGTCTGAAGTCCCTCCATTACCACCAAGTCCTGTGCTTTAGATGACTTTTAGTAAATTGTTTAAGAAAAAGCCTCATCCACCTCTTCTTCCTGGCTAAGTGGTTTATAGTATACCCCAGGGTCGGCAATCTATCAGAAGTGGTGTGCCGAGTCTTCATTTATTCACTCTAATTTAAGGTTTCGCGTGCCAGTAATACATTTTAACATTTTTAGAAGGTATTTTTCTATAAGTCTGTAATATATAGCTAAACTATTGTTGTATGTAAAGTAAATAAGGTTTTAAAAATGTTTAAGAAGCTTCATTTAAAATTAAATTAAAATGCAGAGCCCCTTGGACCGGTGGCCAGGACCCGGGCAGTGTGAATGCTACTAAAAATCAGCTCGCATGCCGCCTTTGGCACACATGCCATAGGTTGCCTACCCCTAGCATACCCCCTACCATGATATCACCTTTGTTTTTTAACCCCTTTTATCCTGACCCAGAGGCTGGCAACAGGTCTGCCTCCCTCTTCTATTTTCACTTCAGTGCAGATATATACTGGTGCATCTTTGATATAAACAGATACACCTCCTCCCTTTTTTCCCCTGTCTGTCCTTCCTGAACAAACTGTACCCTTCTATACCAAAATTCCAGTCATGTGAATTATCCCACTAAGTCTCTGTGATGCCAACCTGTGATGTCATAATTGTCATTATTCTTTTGTGTTTCTAGTTTTTCCTGTTTATTCCCCAAACATTTTGCAGTACTATACAGACATCTAAGATGTTCGTTCTTCTTTGTGCCTGCTGTGATTACCCATGTTCCCCCCAGATTTCGATCCTTCACCCAGGTCTCCCTGTTCTATTCTTACCTGTAAGCTTTTGTCTCCTGCCCCCATAAAACATAGTTTAAAGTCTGCCTCACTAGGTGAGCCAGTTTGTTTCTGAAAATACTCTTTCCCCTCTCTTGATCGGTGGACCCCATCTCTGTTCAGAAGCCTTCTTGGAACAGCATCCCATGGTCGAAGAAGCCAAAGATGAGTACTTCTCTCAAAGGTAGCATTGTGTAAAATGAGCAAGTTTCCTCTTGTCCTTTAATTTACACTGGAATCTATGTACTGTACTATAAACCGTGACTGACTCCAACATATAGAGGTGATAGTATGTGGATTTGTTATCTAAATTCCAGGTGATATGTAACATTCCATTAAATATTTTGTATATCCCTAGCTTTGGTATTATCCTGCTTCATGTAACTATTGGTTAATACTGAATTATCTCTTTTATTTTGAATATAGGTTTGGGTGCCTGCTCTACTAATTTTTGCTGGTTTGATAAGATATCTCTCTTACTCTCCACTGGCAACATTTTGAGCTATCCCTTTTTGGCTACTAACTGCCCTCTTCCTGTCCCCCTCTGCCAAATCCCTCCCACACCATGTACTTTTCCATCTTCTCTGGTTCTTTACCGTCTGCTACATAATATGGAGTTCCCAGCCTTAAAACGCTTGTCTTTCCAGTCTTTCAAAACTGCTGTCCTGTCTTCCTTTTCTTTTTCACTTCCAAACTCTTTACACTGGCTCCTTACAACTGTTGCATGAACTTCCCCACCTCCACCTCTCACCTTGATTTGCTCTAATTTGAGTTGTATCCTACCCACTCCAAGAAACTGCTCTCACTAAAGTCTCATATGGATTTTCTCAGTCTAAAGCTCAAGGCCTAAACTTCACCCTCATCCTCTTTGACCTTTCTGCTGCCTTTGATATTGTTGCTCACTTCTGTGTCCTTGACATGCAGTCTGCCCTTTGTTTTTGTGACACAGTTCTCCTTTGGCTCTCCTCCTGCCTCTCTACCCATTCTTTTGGCAGCTCCTTGTCTCCACTAACTTCTCTAATGAAATCCTATGGGACAATTGTTTTTATCCCCAACTCTTCTTTCTCTACAATTCATTCATGGGAGATCTTTCCCTCTACTCTGGTGACTCTCAAATATACCTTATGCTTGGGACCCATTCCTATGCTTTAATCTCACATCTGTTCCCCTCAGGCATCTTAACTTAGATAGACCATCATCATCTGCAGATCAGAATGAATGTAACTGAGCTCATCATAATCTCTCCCATTAATTCAGTTTCCATTATAGCTCATGGCACTACCTGCCTCCCTGTCACTCAGTCTCATAACCAAAGGTTTATTTTTGACTGCTCCCTTTCTTCCTTTCCTCACATTCAGGCTTAAACATGTTATCTTGCTTCTTCCTACACAACCTTGCAAATATCTGTTTGTTCCATTCAGACACCACCACTTAATCCTGTATTTATTATATCCTTCCTCAGTCACTGCAGTCTTTTTCTCTCAGCTCTTTATGGTATTAAGCTCACTCCATCTCCATTCTATCCAAAATGCTGTTGCCAAAATCAGATCTTTCACCCATTTATTTGACCATGTCATCCCACTTTGAGTCACTTGAATGGTTCCCCATTGTGCTGCACATCAAATTCAAATGTCTTCTCCTTGTTTTCAAACCTCTATATTGCACTGCCCCTACCTACATCGTTGATTTGGTCTCCATTCACAAAGAAACCGAGAAAGCTGTTGAGTGAGACCATCCTCTTTGTTTCTAGCCACATCACTGTAAAGAAATAACTTGGAGTAGTGGAGTAATAATAGATATGTTCCTTTAGGAAAAGATATTTTCCAGACTTTACAGCTAAGGGTGAAAGAAAACCTTTTATTCTTTGAATTATCTGGCATATCAACTGGGCTTGGATCTTTCCCTTCTCACTAAATATCATTTTTTGCTCCACTGAAAATCAGTTAACCATTCATTTTTTCTGGCTATAGCTATAGTATCTTGATCCTTAAAGATAGTAATTTAAACAGGACCATTTCAATGATTTTATTGGTTCTTCTTTTTTCTAACCCTTTTGCTGTCCTTTTTTGCTAAATGAATACAGAAACAAACAAACATCAAATACACTTAAAGCAGATAAGCGTTAAAAGTAAAAATGTCTTCAGGAGAGACTTATTATTATCATGAGTGTACTAGACATAGGCCAGCCCACCAAACACAGTAGTTGTTCATCTGTAGGGTGTGCAGGTTTATTGGTTTACTGAGACTTTTGCCCAGGCCTGTTGGTGACTGAGGGAAATATATGCAGCACCATTACAAGATGGGAGTTTAATGAGATTGACTTTTGTCCCTTGATTGTGGATATTGTTTTACATCAGGGGTTCTCAAACTAGGAGTTGGGACCCCTCAGGGGGTCACGAGGTTATAACATGGCAAGTCACAAGCTGTCAGCCTCCACCCCAAATCCTGCTTTGCCTCCAGCATTTATAATAGTGTTAAATATATAAAAAAGTGTTCTTAATGTATAAGCTGGGGTCACGCTCAGAGGCTTGCTATGTGAAAGGGGTCACCAGTACAAAAGTCTGAGAACCCCTGTTTTACAGTTTTGTACACAGGTTAGAGGGTATGTATTTTAGAAATTTCAGATTAAAAGCAGTAAAAACACATGTTTGAAAGCTATTGAACTCTCTGGGTAAAATCCTGGCTCTGCTGAAGTCAATTGGAGTTTAGGCATTGGCTTCAGTGGGCCCACTGTGAATTTTACTACAATATCACAATTATACAAATATAAGAATTGACCTTAGTCGGTGCTATAAGTAAGCATAAAAAGTATAATAAGACTTTAGAGTGCAATCTCGTCAGGTCTTACATGAGAGGCAATGAAAATACGACTCCCCTCCTTCTCCCTTTCTCATGTCACTGAAGAATTTCATAACTAAGATATTTGGGCACAAAGATGTAGCTTGGACTATGGCAGATTCCTTCTCTTTCCACACACTAAAATCCACCTGAGCCTCAGAAAAAATTGTTCTGAAATTAAAGAAAAAAAAGAAAACATTCAGGGAGGTCTCACAGTCCAATATCATATGCAAGGCTATTACGACCTTATTGGGCATATGGTAGGACACATTGTCCTGTTAATCAAGGCCCTATGTATTATTGAAGCCCACTTTGTCCTTCCACTGGATGGAGGAGTGCAGGTAGTGCAGTCATTTGGAAGGGCATCCATACCACATTTTGTCATGGAGAGGCTTCCATGACAGTCCTGAGTAGTCTGATGTAGAAAAAAAAAAAAGAGAGGGCTATTGGTTGCTCTGTTAAGTGGATCCAGTAATCAAAACCCTTTGCAGGTATAGAAGTGCCTCCTATTTGGTTGTATAGGGAGATGCTCCTATACGTTGGAATGTAGTGCTTTCTCTAGGCTGAAATAATACTCGCTTAGTCTGTGCTACAGCCCATCACTTGCAGGTGAATAGAGGTGATGGATTCCATCTTTCCCCACCCTCCCGCAGAGTTCCCCATATACAATTTAATTATTCAGGCATTGTGTGGTGATAAATGATTTTCATTCCCATTGAAGGAGCAGATTCTTATGGAAAGATAAACTATTTGACAGTCATTACATACCATTCCCCTGCTTATAATCACATGTGGACTTGCATTCTAAAAAGTATATTGACAGTCTGGTAACCTGAGGATTGTCCCAATCTCTGGTTTAAAAAAAAACAAATTGGTCACCACAAATCATTATTCTATTTTTATTTATATAAACAACAGCAAGAAAGGGTGCTCATACATTTGCTGAGAAAATTAGTCTAAATGCAGAGATGTTCAAGCAAACATAATTTTCTTATAAAAGAAGATATGTTCTATCCCTTTGGGTTTTGTTCAACCACACTATACCTACCCAAGCACCTTGTGAGATTTATGCTGCCTATTTTCCTCAGCTAATTTCAACTACTGTTTCAATATCACTTCTGGAGTCCACCAAACTCTCAGCACAATGAAATAACTAGCTCATCCAGAATATCATGGATTAAGTATTGTCCTAAGGATTTTGCATTGATAACCAATCCACGTCTATTTTTTTCCCCCCTTAAAGTCTCATTGGAGGGTGCACTTTCACCCTTCAACTAGTGGTAAGAGTGCTGTCGTAAACAGGTTTCTGCCATAGTGTCTAATTCTTAGGGCAGGTCTTCTTGACATGGCAATTAAAACACCAGCAGGGCACTGGTTATTAATACCTTGCATTCCACTAGTGCTGTTACTGACGTTACCTCTGATGACGTTGCAGTGATTTAGGAAAGGTGAGAACTGTTTCAGGGGGAAAAAGTCTAGCATAGACAAGGCCCATCATCTAACCACTGTTGTGTTGAATTATTAGAGGCTTGTATGGAAGCAGTGCCTCATTGTCCACTATAAAATATTCTTGTAACCTTCCCCCGACCATATTTTCTCTTGTCTCTCCTTTGTGCCTGGTATGATTACCCGTGTTACCCCCACCCCCAGATTCCAGCCCTCCCTGTTCTAGTCTTAGCTGTTGGCCTTTGTCTCCTGTCCACATCAAACCTAGTTTAAAGCCTGCCTCACAAGGTTAGCCAGTCTGTTTCTGAAAATACTCTTCCCCTTCCTTGATGGGTGGAACCTATCTCTGCTCAGCAGTCTTTCTTCTTTAATTGTCACTTAACTACTTAGAATTCTTTAGCAGTTGTTAAGTTGTACAGCTGGTAAAACGGAATCCTTTAAAACTTTAAGCTTGGAATTTAATGATTGAATAATTTATTACAATACAGTTATTTTTTTGTAATAATATCTGTGGATTAAAGGTCCCAAAGCATCTTTCCCTATGGATTTATCTACATTGGCATTTTTCTTAAAATCTCCAACAGGCTGGTATATATTAGAGCTCTCACATTCACTGCCATAGATGCAGCTGTGCTGGTGGGAGATTTTATGAAAAATACAGCCTGATTTTCTTTTGCTAAAGTAGGTGAAGTGCAAGTTCTCAAATTGCTGATCCCTCATTGGAGCTACTTATGGCTTCAATCCATTGACCTCAACAGAAGTTGCAGCAGACACTAACTTTGTTATCTTTATCTAAGAAAAGGCCTGGAAGCTAACTTAAAAAAAATAAAAAAGCAAAAGAAATTCGAGCTGCTCACATTTCTTGATTCCTCAAAACAGGGGTGAGGGCCCAAGTGGTGATTTTTGCTGGCCTTAGAGAAAGTCTCTGGAGGTACACGCCAAGGCATTTAAATAAATATGCTTTTTTTGGGACTAAATCTGTGATTATAGACCTCAAGTGGATTAACAATAACAATTTTAATCTAACTACTGTGAGAAATAAGATGACTAGTATACTATAGAATCAATGCTGCTGAAAGCAATTGCCAATGATTCACGCATGGTTAAATATGGGATAGAAAAAATGTCCCAATGTTCTTTCTTGGTTACAACTCACCAATTATGGACATGTTGTAAAGTTCATTATTAGAGATCCACAGCTTTAATAAGTTCATTTTGAGGCCGAGTGCATCTTATTTACAGCTACACCTATTAAAACCTATAAGAATAATTTCATGAAGGAAAACTGTGTTTGAAGCTACCATAAAAGAATTGTTTGTTACCATAGTATCAAATAAACTTCCTACTATCACTGAGTACTCTATTTTCTCTAAAGAATTGAATCCTTTTCAATTACTGGATGGGATGGGAAAGTAGTAAACAAGGTTATAAATCTCTGGAATTCACTTCATGATAATAGTGCATTAAACAGACAACTGGTATCCTCCACATTAAAATATAACTACTATGACCCACTACTTTATAATTATGTGAAGATGATTAACACAACAGGAGAAGGAAATTGACTACTCAGTACAAGTACCACTCTGTGTCTTAGCTAATTGCACATATCCTAGGTTTTCTGAGTTAGACAGATCTCCCATTGTGCTTGCAATTGACAGCAATACATTAAAAATGATAATAATTGACAAAGCAAAATTGGTGAAAGACATAAAGACTCTCAGAGGATTATTTGAATTGTGTGAGGTTTTATTTTATTTATTTTAGTTTAAACATCACCATAGCAATCAAAATGGGGAAAAAAACAAAACCCATAACCTTTAACTGAAGTTTTTTATATTAATGTCTCTTGGGCACCAACTGAGCTAACCCTCAGTTGTGGGCAAAAGCAAAAGTAAAGCAATTTAATCCTGAATTCTCAATATGTTTATATCAGTTTCTTCTGACCACCTAACAAAACTTTAAACTTTGTGGTGAGATGATCACTCATGATGAGAAATATAGAATTGATGATAATGTGTATTTATTCCACTGATACAAAGTTAGTCCCCTACAGTCAGGTCTTTCTGCAACACTAATCCTTTTTTTCACTAATTAAAAAGACTTAAGTGGTGATTCCTCCCTTTTCAATAAACACCCTAGTGCTTAGCATACTGTTCAATGGTGCAGATTTAGGCCCTTGCTGCCACAAGACTCCTTCAATTGCATAGGTTGCAGGAACCTAATGCTGTCACTTAAATCTCTTATCCACATCAAATTTAAGCACAACTTGTAACAGCTATTAGGTACATTGGTTAGTCAAAGATGATAAAGGAAAAATAAATAAAAACACGTATATGAAGGTTTGTTTTGTGGCATTTGCAGATTGTCTCCTTCCTCATTGCTTTTATAGGTAATTGCCAATTTGGCAACAAAAATCCCACTAGGTTAGCTACGTGTCTTTTGTGGAATGTTGGCAACAAGTGTGGTCGATGTACACAGACAGGACCAATAACACTTTTCTGCCTACAGAGCATTCCAGTCATTACACTACCAGGGAAGCTAGGAAAATGCCAAAAACATGTAACAAATAATTTAGGCCTACTGAATTTATTCACTTTATTCTGTAGATTCTACTCTATCTCTGACTATGTATACTATATTATACGTCATTGGCTACTCAAAGCAGTAGATTAGGACCTTTTTAAAAATAAATTTTCAAAAACAAAATACTATCTGAACACTGCTTACCTCTCCAATATAGTGAGATTTTATAGTTCGTTTCATGGGTTTTGTCTAAACCTATTTTATGGAAAAGTTCTTAGATTTGTTTTCTCTTCAGTGTTGTTTCATTATGTATGGTCAAAAAATTGCTTGGATAACTCGTCAGAACCTGATCCTCCAGTACAAACTCAGTCAAAACTCTCACTGATTTTAAATGAAATTTTGTCTTCCTGAGGAATGGAAGATCATGCCTTTATTGGGATATACAATTTTGCCATCACTAGTATAAGATCATTGAGTTATTAAATGTTAGCTATCTGGTGCAATAACGTTAATAAACTATTAACTTACAAAGCAACTTTATAATTGTTTTTTGTCTTTTCAGATTATAAGCTTTTCATGAAAGAGACTGCCTGACTCCCCCTTCTTCTGTTTGAACAGCACTTAATACAAACAGACATTTAGGTAATAATATCTTAACTGTTACATGAATAGTATTAAAGAATTTTTCAGAGAGCAAATGCTATAATGAAGCCTGCAAAAGTAAGTTCCTCTATAACCTCATGTTTTTACTTACAAATATCGGTTTCTCCCTTTCATCTGAATCGTTCAGATCAAAATTCTGGGTTTTGTTGTTGGATTTCCCCACTATTTATTTAGAAAAAAAAATTAGGCTTGGGGGAAAGTGTAGAAAGACTTAATGTGGGCAGTGGAAGTGTGGATATTTATTGGAAATAAGATGTGACGGTAGGGTTGGGACAAATATTCTGCATATATTCCTTCAAAAGGCCTCTTCTACATGGTAAATGTGGGGCAGGAAAAAAACAGGAACCAAACTTGTTTTTCCAAAGTAATTAGTACAATCCTGAATGGATTATGGAAAACACACACACACACACACACACAAACCTTGTTTCCTCTGCAGGTTACATTTGTGAGTGATAATACCATACAGAAAGATCAAAATAACCTACAAATATTAATTGGGGAACTCTAAGCCTGCTTATGCTTCTTCGTGATGAATCTTTGCTTTTCTAGGTATTTTAAAATTGTTTTGTTTAATTCTCTCATTAAAATATACACTTTAAACCAGATTTTATAGTTTAAAAAAATGTAATCTAGTGACATGTAACAAAATGCAGCTGTTCTACATTTTGACCATTTGTCACACATTCAAATTGCTTGTGTCACATGCTGGCAGATTTGAAGGTTGAGGGGTATAATAGCAGGCTTTAGTGAAATGGCAGCCATCTTCCCTGAGGGCAGCCTATGACTTAAGTTCCATTAGAAATTATGTGAAACAGTGACTATCCCCCCACCACCACACACACACACACACACACACACACACACACACACACACACACACACTAGTGAACAGTGGCCATCTTAACTAAGGATATGAGCAGCTGGGTAGCTTCAGTCTTATGGTAATTTATAGGACATGGTGGCCATTTTGAGAATGGAAAAAAGTGTTAATACCTTTGCTTAATTACAATCGTGTTTATTTAAATGTACATTTAGAGTTTACTGACAATGAATTTTACTGTATGGAAAGTTTGAAGGACAATGCTCTTGCCATTTGTTACCAAAGGGTATCTGAAACCAAGTAAGTATTTCTTGAAGTTCTAATGTTAACATTAATTATTATTCCAAGACTCAGTAATAGATTTGATTAAAAACTCCCCAGAAAACTAAACTCAATTTTTACTCACAAATTATGTGCTGTCATTTTTTATGTATTATTCATAAAAAAGAAAACAAACAAAAAAATAAAAACAGAAAAATCCCAAAGGGATTGAATCCCTGCTTTAAGTGAAAAACTGAACACAGCCATAATACTAATAGAATGGCTCTGTTGTGCCTCTCTCCCTCATGCACACAGAGATTGTACATGCATCCACATATGCATTTATGTGCAGAGAGGTAATACTGGTTTGTGGGACAAGCTCCTGTTTTAGGAATACATACTTTTAAAAATATAGCATATATATAATTTGTGCTTTTTGAACCCTCTTTCTATTGTCAGTAATCAAACTCAGACAAAAACCATAGTATTTCATAGAAATTGTTTTGTAGTATTTTCAACAATCCCTTTATTTCCCCCCCACTTTTTTTTTAACTGACTACCAATTTGTTTTCCATGAAATTACTCTCCAGACTCTTCAAATGTATTTCTTTCAGAGCTGTTCTCTTGGAGCAGTAATTTAGTTCTGAAAGCAGCATTCATCTGATTTTGTCTCTGCAATCGTTGTTCCAGATGAGCGTATTCCCAAGGACAAATTTAAAAGCACTAATGCAGTTTTATCTGTTTGAAGTGGCCTCTGTTATCAACATTCACTGAGCAAGAGGGCCCAAACTCTAGTGTTATTCAGTAAGTACCACCAAGTTTTTATTCAGCTCTCACAAGAGCACTGCCCTCTTGACTCTCAGCAATATCATGGAAGATGCTTCTGAGCATGAAAAAAGAAATGAAGATAGATAGAAAGAAATGGCTCCAGCTTGAGGCCAGAAAACAACAATGTAGTTTATTTCCATGCAACTTTATCTAGATAGTGCTAGCAAGAGATCACAGAAGAAGGCCGCTTAGAGTTATTCTTAGAGTCCCACAAAATAGCCTTCAAGCTCTTGCAGGGCTTTCTTGGTTTGTCAATGTGCATTAGTGCAAAATGGAGAGGATCAGGAATCAGTGATGGATGTTACCAGTGTCTGGGGAAGAGGTGCTGGATGGAGCCAAAATCCTAAATCAGTTTTGATGTAATCCAGATACATGCTGTGGCTGTTACATAACTTTAAATGAAAAGGAAAAGTTGGAACAGTCACTGATGCATGATGTGAGGTTACTGGACTCCCCTTTTGTCACCATTAAGATATGGACCTTCAGCTTTAGTGTAGAGAAATTGGTAAAGGAAGTAAGAGGTGTCAGATGACTCTCTTGAGCCACTCCTCCCCCCAAGCACTAGTTAGTCTGATATATTGGCTGCAGTTTTTTTTATTATCCTCATTTCTTTTTGCCAGTTCCCTATATTTCACTGTTCTGTTTTCCTTATTTATAATCTGTTTCCTTTGAATTCACTCAATCCTCTTCCTTCAGTGAATGTTTCTGTTTATTTCTTTCATATGTTTTTTCACTCAGGGCTCAATCATGCCTTGTAGGCACAGTCTTGAATTGGGGGTGGAACACTGCCTCAGCAGGAGCTCTGGGAAGCATTATGCCTCAGGCAGACACAATGCCCCTTGGAGCACCCCACTGGGGTGCAGTGAGTGTGTGTTGAAGATGGGAGGGAGGAAAAGGATCAGATAGTAGGCTCATTTTCATCCTTAATGCTAGACTGCTTCTCTGCTTTTATCCAGCAGCAGCAGCAGGACTGGGGAACACTCCTCTTGTCTGAGTGTTTCTATGGAGGGAAAATGACACTAATTTACAAAGGAATGGGCCTACTGGCTGTTGCACAAGAAGAGGGGGTGCAGGTGAATGAGCTATCTACAAAGGCATCAGGGAGGGAATGTACTCCAGTAACACAGTGGAGCTATAACAGAAAAGAGAGACCCTGAATAATGGTGGTTGTCGAAAGTCCTTGATCTCCTGTTTGGGGGAGTGAGGGGAGTATGGGCTAGCCCAAATCTTCTCTGAAGTTCACATGAACTATGGTTTTTGGTTACCTACAGTGCTAAAACAAAAAAAAATGTTGAAAGTGAATAGTTTAAAGCACCAAAAATCTGATTTAAAAAAGAACTAATAGTTACTTTAAAACCAGTCCAGTGTTTTGCTCTAGCCAGTCCTGCTCTAACCAGGTTCAGGGACATTAGTGAATATTGCTAATAGCGAGATACTCTTTAAAAAAGGAGATAAATAATCTTCAAGTGCAGAAACTGGAGATCAGTTCAATTGTTAAACAATCACAGAACAGTATTCCTGGACTGCAGCAGTATCAGGTCTTCCTCTTCAGCAATTAAAGACAATTCAGAATTAGGATGTTTAATTATTTGGAAAGATTCTTTGTACTTCCTTTCTCTAATAGATGAAAAGTATGGGCATATGTCATTATCTAGTCAAATTATGGTTTATTGTGATCACTTTTGTATTTAACTAGTCAAATTCATAATCCACTTATAAAAATTAAGCTGTTGCTAGCAGATTTAGGAGTTTTGGGCCAGGAGCGGGATTATCAATCCAAGAGACTACCATCCCATCTTGTAAATTAGAGTTTATTTTGTCTTTTCTTGTGCAGTTGTCTAACTTTTTGTAGCAAGACTGAGAGAAAATTGGTGAATGTTAAATGACAGCCTAATCCACATCATAAAATTTTACCAGCATGGTTGCGTCAGTTAGGAGTGTACAAAAATCATCCCCTAACTGATATAGCAATGCTTGCAAATGCCCTAGTGTAGATCCAGCTATACTGGGAAAAAAGTTCTTTTACTGGCATAGCTTATTCTGTTTGGGAAGTGGCTTAAACTATATCAGCAAAATAATTTTTTTTTGCTGGTATAGGCTATGTCCCCAAAGCTTGGGTTTCTGGGATAAGGTAAGGCTACCTAAGCCATTAGGTAAAACTGATATACGTGTAGCCATTTTATTGTTTAAACTCTTTTCTCTCTGATTGCTATGTTTCTATTAATAAATAAATAATTTGTTTTGAAGTAGCTGGTCTGAGTCAAAGCATTTGCCTCCTCTTCCAGGGGTTACCAAACTTGGTTCACGGCTTGTCCACCACTTCCCGCAGCTCCCATTGGCTGGGAACGGCGAATCGCGGCCACTGGGAGCTGCGAGAGCCTGTGTCTATGGACGCTCAGGTAAACAAAGCATCTTCCGGCCCACTGGGACTTACTCTGAACTAGCCACAAACCAAGTTTGGGAACTCCTGTCCTAGTCATAGCTCCTGTAGGCAGGTTTCTTGCAGGGTCTAAACCCAGTTGGACATGCTGAGGAAACACAGTTAGTAAACTGGGGTTCTGCAGCCTGGTGAACTAGTCCAAGAGTTGGGTGGTACTGTGGGAGTCCATTCAGAGACGAGTGGGACTGGAAGGCCTGTCATTTGAAAGGGTGCTCTCAGGAAAGACGTAATAGAGGTGAAAGGTGCAGCTAATCCTGTAATGGTGACAGAAACACATGAAATATCAGTACATGAGCTCAAAGCAGAAAACCATCCCTTTTCTCTCCACTTATAGCAATAAATGACGTTTGCTGGGGACAGACTATAAAATATAGGACGATGCATAAATTGAATATTCCTTTCCAAGTTGTGTATTTTATTATTTTTTCCATTCTTCCACTTTTTATCCCCTGCTTTTCCACTCATAGATTTTAAGGCCAGAAGGGACCAATGTGATTATCTAGTCTGACCTCCTGTATAACGCAGGGCATAGATCTTCCCTGAATCAATTCCTGTTTGAACTAGAGCATGTCTTTTAGAAAACGTCCAATCTTGATTTAAAATTTCCTTCTATCTCCAACTCATTCAAAACAAGGAAGCAAGGCTTTTCCCCTGAACCACCAGAAGAAATAGCATTCTTCTATTTTCCCATTTCTCTTTGCTATTTATTTTCTATTCCACCCCATTTCTTCCTTTGAAAAACAGCTTCTCCTTGTATTTCATTCTCTTTCCTGCTCATTCTTTATTTTGTGCTGTACAGCTGATTGTTCTTTTCCAATTTAAATTGTCCCCCTTGCTCCACTTCTTCTGTTCTCTCTGTCCCCTTGGATTCCTCTTCAGTCCATTCATCTCTCCCTAGTCCTTTCTTGTCCATTCCATCCCACCTCTTCCCATTTATTTTTCCTCTCTCGAGGGCAAAACCCCTTTCTTCTACATCCTCTGACATTCCCTCTGATATGGTATCTCCTTTCCTTAATCTTTCCAATTTTATCCTTCTTACAGCGGTATTCAAAATGGGCAGGACTCAGTGCATAATGAAATTATGTGGCCATGCAAGTGCCCCCCTAAATTAACTTCTTGCCAAAATGAAGCTTATCTACTTTATAATTCCACAGAAATAGCCATTTCCTGCCATCTTCCGAATCCTCGCTTTCTCTGCCTTCCATTTTGCCTTCTTCCCGTCTTTGTGTTTTTCTGTGTTCTCTCCACAAGGGGAAGCTCAATGGGTTTCTTCAACTTCTCTTACAAGCAGGAGGCAGCAAGAGAGAGATGTTAGTGGTTCAAGGCAGGGCATGGATGCTTGACTTGTCCCATTAAGTCTTCTCAGATGTAGGGAAGTACAAAACATGAAAGCAATTACTTAGGATGTGAAGGGAGGCTTGCGAGAGGAAGAGAAGGCTGCCTTCTAAGCTGATTGAGACCAGACTTCCACCAGCAGGATTTAGCAGCAAATATGCCATCAGTCTCCTTTTTCTTTGCAGTTCCCAAATGTGCTGTTAGGTGGTACTCAAATTCAGCAGGAGTGGACCCCTTTCCCGCTAGGCCTAGGAACTGTGCAAAAGGAGAAGGAGCTGTCATGCAGAAGTAGACACATACTACTGCACAGCCAAGGAGACTGGATGCTGTCTCCTCCTTTTCCCCTAAGAGTGCTTCAGTATCTTTTGTTTCTCAGGCTGCTCCCTGCACACCTAACCAGCCACACAGTCCAAAATGGCTCCTCCTTGGGGATTTCCTAACCCTCACAGAAGAGATATTGCTTTTGGTACAAAGCAAATAACATGCATTAGTTACATATTTACACTTAGTGGTGCATTTTTTATATTATTTCAGTAGGTTAGTGGATGATGACATAATCTGGTAACTGCTACTCAATTCATTGTTACTTATACACAAATCCATAGTTTAGTTCTAACGTGCTGCTTAGAACCAGGGGTCTTTGCTCATTGGTCTAGAGAGTCAGTTTTAATTGAGCTTTTTCTCTAATCTGAGAAGGCGCTCCATAAATCTAGTTTGTTTTTCACCGTCACTTCCCTTTCAATTTATTCCTTACACAGGCGTCATGGGTTTGCCGAACTCCTTTTAGCGGCTTGTGCAAGCAGATTTCAGGCAATTATTTAATGAGGGAGAAAAGATGTTCAGTTCCTCTTTTTAAGAGGAACCTAGAGTCGATCTTACAAAGTTAGACCCAAATTGATGGGCCTGGATTGTTAGGTCTGTAGTCTTTGAGAATCTTTCCGATGTACTGTATATGCTGTACCTCAGCTCCCATAGCTTGATGATCTGTAGTATCTCACTGTATAGTATCTGAAGGAGATTCCGGTGCCAGCAATCTATACTCATAAACTTTGAAGTGTATGGGTATCATTAAGCTGACAGGCTACTTTTTCATGACATAGTGGGATGACCCCCTTACTTATTTCTATGTCATTTTTACTCCGTAACCTGCAGGTAAGACAGTTGCACTGCTAAACATGAGGAAATCCCTCTCCTGTCTATCTTTTATCTATACTTAATAGTATATTTTAAAAAGGAGATTGATGTTCTTCTGCCCTTGTCCTGCCTGAAATTTGTTTGTGGCGTGCTGCTAGATTCAACCAGGCAAGATGCTGTTCCAACAGGATCTCAATATTTCTGCTCACTGGGTTTCTATTCCCTGTTGCACTGCTGCTTGCTAATTTTCTGGATCCCTGTGTCTGACATCTATAAACTTACATGACACACAAAACAAGGAAGCTAGGCTTTTCCCCTGAACCACCAGGGGGAGGGAGACGCATCTGGGCAGGCCAAACTGTATCCACTCCTGTTTAATAATCCAACATACCCCTCAATTAAATAAGCTGTTTTCTCACGAGCATTATTTATTTAAATTTATTTATAAATTCCCCAGGTATTTTGGGTTGCATAAAGCCTTGGAACTGAATGAAACTCTCCCCTCTTCCCCCTCCCCCGCCAACTGTGTGTGTGTGTGTGTTTAGGTACCTATATCACTTATAAGATAATATTCAACTGTGACTTGGTCCATTAATTAATATAGAAAGTATTATTTCCCCTTACTTTATATAGTCCCATTCTTGGGCCCTGATTCTGTAAGGCAATCAGATGGGAAGAGCCCTTCGCCTCCATGAAGCCCCGCTGAGTTCAGAGGGACCCCACACAGGTACAGGAGTTGGTGCACACTGTGACGTTTCGCTCCATATTGTTTATGAAAATATGCTTATAATATGGATATGACATAACTGAGATATACTTTATGCAAGGTGACTTATGTGCAATATCACTGGAAAGGTTATGATTTACTGAATGTGATTATCCAATTTGTATGCCTGTATCATTCCTGTATCTGAAGTCAGAAATATTGACTATGTATCTGTATTTCAAATGTGTTACTTTGGGTGTCAGCCCCAACTAGCCCTTCAGGTACAACAACGGAAAAACCAGATAGGGCTAATGGCCCATTAGCATAGACAATGGAATGTGAATGAGCTTAGTCTTCTTGTGGACGCTCCAGACAGCCTGCAAGTAATGATTGCCACAGCCCTGCAGAGACACGAGTCCGAGTCGCCTGCTACTGGACCCACCCTTCGGAATGCCAGTGTTCTTCCACTGGGAGACAAAGCGTTCCCGCCATACAAAAGAGCTATATAAGGCATGGGAGTGACATCATCGTGGTTCTCCTCTGCCTCCCCACCCAAAGAGACACTGAAAAATACCTGGAAGCAAGAACTGAACCAGGGTGGGGGAAGGGTTGAGTCCAAGCTGGAAGGGGGTATAGCTTGTGAGTAACAATACCTGAGGTCTCAAACCAGAGACCTGTGTAGCTGCCTTTCAAGACTTTCTGTAATCTGCCTGCAACAATATCTAGGATGAGAAATTACTATTTGTAACCAATTTCTTTAGTGAAACAAGTTTAGTTTGTGTGTTTGGTTTTAGTTGCTTTGTTCTGTTTGCTATCTCTTTAACCACTCAAAATCCATCTTTTATAGTTGATAAACTTATTTCTTGTTTATAATATGGCCCATATAACCCAATATAAAATATGCAATACATAATGGGGAAGGGCGTAAGAGGCTGTGCATGCCTTCCTCCACATTGAGGGAGGAGGCAGATTTCATAATATGCCTTTGGGTTTGCACTCCAAAGGAGGTGGACACCTGAGTGCTGGGGCCAGTACCTTAAGATGAGCCTTCCCAGAACTGATCTTTCTCAGTTTCATTTTGCAGTTGGGTGTGGCCCTGCCTGTGTGTTTTGCTGGAGGAGGCTTAATAGCCTGGCTCAGCAGGACAGGTTAAAAGGGTGCCCAAGATGGCATAACAGGCAGGCTCATTGTTATCTCAGAACATTAGGTGGCATCTTAAAGGGGGGCAACTCATCACGCACACCGCAATCTGGAATCAAGGCCCAGGTCATGACACCCTTGTATATTATTTGAGTTGTAAGAACAATGTATCACTGCTTCTTTCTCCACCTCTTTCTCCTCCTCTTTGGTGATATAAGCCCTGTTAATTTCCCTAGTCTGAGGCTTCATCCTGCAGGGTGAAGCCAATGGCAAAACTCCTATTGATTTCAATTTGAAAAACCTTCCCAAAAGATTAACTAAAGACAAAATGGGTAACATTTGGAAGAGGTCGGTGTTAGGGGTACTTTATGTTTACTTTTGTGTCCATGTACATCTGTTTTCACACACAGCTGCCCCCTTTAGGCCTGATCGACATTGAGAAGTTATGTTGACATAGCAATGTCAGTCAGGTGTTTGAAAATAAACATACCTCTGAAAGGCACAGCTATGCCAACAAATCCCCCTCCGCCCATAGTCACAGCTGCATCAATGGAAGAGGGCTTCTGTTGACATAACTAACCTTGTTTGGGGAAGTGGTGTTTGTACACTCATAGAAACACTCCTTCTGTCAGTGTAGGTTGCATCTGCATGAGGGGGCTATGGTGGTATAGTCTCCGTAGTGTAGTCCTAGCCGTAGCATAGTGCCAACTCTGTCTTTTAATGAAAAGTGTTAGTAAGAGCCTTATTACTTACTTCTATCTCTTGTAATATAAGCTCTGGTGCCATAACTTGTCCAGCCCTGAATATAGCTGCTGTTTCTTTCGTTTATGTGCATGATTTGCCAGTTAGATAGTTAGAGTAGCAAGGGAAGTTTACAATGAATAAATGTAGTAAGACACCAAATTGTCAAGAATCTTAGGCAAGTGCCTGTCTTTAAGCATGTTCCAATGAAGGCACTGGAGCTGCTCAAATGCTTAAAATTAAGCACGTACTTAAGTACCTTGCTGAATTAGGGCCCAGGGCCTGTCAGAAGTACAGCACTGTATATAAAATTACTGTTATTCCTTAAAAGGTTGGCTGCCTTCTCTCTGTCTGTCTTTCCTTTTGTTAATTTAAGAAATGGGATCTATAGGCAAATGAACGTTTTTCTGATAGTCTTAAAGACCCAAAAGTCAGAGAAACCTAATCAATATGCTTGTTTAAAAAAATTGCCTGAGGGAGAAACCTAAAGGAAAACTATTAAACAAACCTTCTTACCTAAAGATTTATGCTTTTCCTGCACTAGAGACATTCTTCCTCTGGCCTGAGCAATATCAGAGTGAGTGGGATTTTAAACTGACATCCGGGTGCAGTCAACTGGCTTTGCTGAGCAAAAAGGAGCTTAGCAGAATTGAAAGGCATGCCTCACTTTTAGCTGCGGTCTTATTTCTTCTCTGTCTCACAAACCTGGGTGCCTGCTTTGCAAACCATTGGCCTTTCTCTTTCATTTAAAATTTGATGTGCAGAACCGGAGAATAAACAGCTGGTCCTGATCAGAGCAGGCCATAGAATGGACAAACCTACATCAGCAAGGCAAAGGCCTGCACATCAGACAGTCTTGGCTAAAGAAGCACGGCATTTTTATAAAATTACTAGCAGCTCTATCAAGTTGTGTGTAATTTTTCACCAGGAATGGGTTCTAAAAGATGTAAAGCTTTTGTACTTTATAATGGGGGAGAAAAAACCCCTATTCAACTGCCATTAGCAAGTCAGGGAAAAGAAAATGCACACAGATAGAAACATACACTCACAGATACACATGCAAAGAGTCCTTCTAAGACTATAATCATCTTCCCTTCTGAAGAACTGATACTGTGAGTCAGAAACTCATAAAAAGGTCAGCTCTGGGATCTGAATGGAAAAGGAAATGTTTTTATTGACTCTTACAGCAATGGAAATTTATTGTGTATATTTGGACAGGCAGTTTCCATTTTTAACTGGCCTGGTGAGTAAACATGAGAAATTGATTCCATTCAGTTTATTATGCTCCAGTCCTTTGGACAGAGATCCAAGTCATGGGCTAGGGAAAGTAGTTTAGTGGGCAAAAGGTTAAGGAGAAAATAAAGTTAAGTATCCCCTATGTATCAGAGCCAAACCAAAACTCAGACATATCCAACCAGAAGTAACAGATAACTTACAATGTTTATGGAACTTTTAGTTCAGGAAGGTGCAGCTATAAATCCTGATGTTACCTTACAGCAAAGTAAGGGACCCCAGTTAAATAAACAAGTCATAAAATGAGAGGCTGCCTTCTCATGCTCCATGCATTTATAGGCAATGCTCCTAAACCTGGGCTTGATTTGTGGAGGCTGGGATTCAGACAAAAAGCTCTTGCTAATTGTAACCTGTATCCTTTTGTAATCCAATTGTGTCATCTCTGGATGACAAGAGTTCTCATCAGGGCCAGCCTCAGGTGGTGGGATGCTGTCCCAAGTAAGGGTGTGTCTTTGCTGCAGAGGTAGCCTGGGCTGTTATTTTGGTTTGAGTTTTATCCTCCTACCATCCACACACACAAATCTTGTACTAATTTTTCTATGTACTTTGAATCCAGACATGCTCACCCAGATAGGTGTCTAAGTTAGCGCCTGGATTTTGGAAAAGAAGATATGGAGGAGACTTAGACAGACTTCCATGTGCTGTGGACATCTGGAAATGGGAGAATTTTGTAGAGGTATGAGCCATTAGGGAAAATGGGAGAGATTAAGCAACTGTGAAAAAGGTTCAGGATGAGTGTCGTTACTGAGTAGGGGCCTGATGGATTTGGATTTAACAGCCTCAAGACTGTGCTTTGGGGGCAGGGGGAAGTTTACAAAGAAGTCCCCTTCCTGCCTCCAAAACACGTGGCTCTGTGCAGGCACCTAAATCATGTTCTTGCATTTGTCTAGGACTGATCTTATACTTTTATTTTTATTTTTTATTTACGTTTCAATATGCCTGAATTTGTTTCCTCCATGGAAGCTTGGGCTGTTTGTGGATGAAAATCTAGTTTATCACCCTACATAACAGCTGCCAAGTCACAGGGCTCACCAGCAAATATCCCAGAGAACTAGTGAAAAAATTTACATCTGTCTGGATCAAAATGTACAACACCTGATCTTCAGTACATTTCTAGATATGAGCCGGCTGAGCACTGAAGTAGGTTTCCTTTCAGTGTCACATTATCATCAACTTTTTCTATTTTATTTCTTTCCATTGAGGTTTGTTGCCTGCATCTCCGGTTCAACATCTTAAGAAAGACAAAACAGCAGTGGGATTAAGTGTGTGTATGTATTGAGGGAGGGGGAAAATCCCAAAGAATAATTGGATAAAAGTCATATGGTGATCCCTGAGGGGAGAAAAAGCACTTCAGTTTTTGTTGATTGGCACCAGAAACAAACCTTTATTTTGAAAAGGAATTTCTATTGAACTCAGCTGTTTGACAGGCATATTCATTTCCTTCTTGGGGGAAAAATAAATGGATTCCCCAGGAGTTTTATGCGTATCAAACCACTAAGGCAGCCAAAACCATTTGTTTTTCCTTTTCTGTTTATATGTCATCACAATGTAAAGTTAGAAACACATTTATATAACAAAAGAGTTTGTAACCTTCAGACTTTCAAAGCAGGTCTCCCTCTCTCTTCTTTTTGTAATGCCAAGTGATCTGTAAAACAGATACTAACAAATTGCCTGTAGTTCTATATTTTTAGTGCAGTTAGAGTTCTGCCTTAGATCTTTCTTTGTAATCCAGAGATTGTTACCCTCCGCCCAATAAACAGACAAACATAAAAATTAATTTTTAAAAATGTGGTACAGGTAAAGGAGTTAAAATTCTTCTGAAATCACAATAGTATTCCAGCTATTTTAGAAATTAGATGGTTTTGTAACTTGTTTATGGTTTACATATAAAATGGGGGGGTCTTGTGGGGCAGAGGAATTGTGTGTGTGGTGGGATACCCACCTTAAAGATTCACTTATTTGGAAAGCATATTGTATCTCATTGTATTTGTTTTTTCAGCATGACTGTTAAAAAAAAAATCTAGTCCAAAGTAGCTCATGTAATGGATACCATTGCTGCAAACATTGTCTCTGCCTCTTGTTTGGAGCATCAGACTCTAAAGAATGAGCAAGAACTTTTTAAATTGCCACGGAAACCTTTCGCAAGAGATTTTCCTCACAAGTTCTTTTGCAGAGAATAACCTACCTGCTTTGTACAAAAGAATACTGCTCTCTAGTGGAATATGAGGAAAAATTCCATGACCTCACCTTCCTGTGCATTTTTGGCTATTTACAGATGAAGGGCACTTTAACTTTGTCCTGGAGTTGTAACATGTTATGATATATGGCTACCGTTATTGTGATATAATACTGTGAATTGGCTTTGCTCTTGTAATCAAGTAAAAAAAAACAACTTTTTTTTTGTTGTTCAAAATCTCCTCTGTAAATTGAAACCAGTAGGTTTCTGCAGATCTCCTTTTCTGAATGCTGCTGTCTGTATCAAGAAGCCTGGAACTAATAACTGTTTAATTTACACAGGAACTCATAATAATTTAACTTGCATAAGGTTAATTTGGGAGTGATTAATAGCAGCATTTATAGGGCTGGCAATTTTTAATAATGCTTCACTCAGGAATTTATGGCACTAATGTTTCATATCTGTGCTTGCTTTCATGTTGCGGTCATCACCTCCTTTGGAGTAGCAAAGGTCCACTACAGCTAAGATGGAGTTGTACAAATTGTTCATTCTCTGGCTCAGTGGGTGGGATGCCATGGAAACACACATGCACACACAAAATGTTTCCTCCCTCTGGGTCTAGTTGTAGATCTGTCCTATGTTTGGCTAGACTTGATGGGATCAGGGCTCTTTTGACAGCCTTAATCGCTATCACTACTCACAGTGAGCCTGCAAGCTAGTGAATTGACTCTCTGGCTGTGCTTAAAGTGGGCACGTAATACAGGAACATAATGGATATGGATTGGAATGTGCTGTAAACGTGCATTCAAAACAGGCATGCACAGCATTGAGGTAATGCAGTGTTAAACCTAGATCCAGCTGCTCTCTTAAGTTTTATTTTCAGTATGGCCTATTCCTTAGGCCACGGACAGTAACTTTACAAAAGGGAGTTCTGCAATAAAGACCAGTTCTTTTGTGCTCAAAGTGTGTCTGGTTCTTGTTTTGTAAGAGGCAGAGGTGGTCAGACTGGATTAATGCAGAAGCCTTCTGAAATGTAGTTGGCTGAATTGTCACACAGAGAACTTTAATGTTAAACTGTAAGTAGAGCTGTGTGGAAATATTTGTTGACTGGTTTAAAAAAAAAAGCAGAAGTGAGCCCATTTTAAGGTAGTAATGGGGAAGTAAGGAAGATAGGCTTATGATACTTTTCAGTTATAAGCATCTTTTACCCAAGGATCTGTGGCCAGGTCTACATTAGATACTTTTTCTAGGTACAGTATGTTGATTAAAGGTTAGTGATTATTTTTCTACATATCTTTACTGGCAAACCCTTGTAGTGTAGATACAGTTATACTGGCATAAAAGTCCCTTTGCCAGTATAACTTATTTCGCTCAGGGAACCTATATAAATTATACTGGCAAACCCACTTTTTTTGTCTAAGCTGGATCTGCACTTGGTTTGCCATACAGTTATACTGGTACAACTGTAGTGGCAAACCTTTTCTAGTGTAAGCCTGGCCATACAAACCTTAATGAATTGATCTTCACAACTCCCCACTGAGGCACAGAAATATTATGTCCCTTTTTCATAGATGAGGAAACTGAGACATAGATTTAAGTGATTTGTTAAAATGAGATTCACGTCGCAGCTGGGAACAAAACCCAGATTTCCTGTCACTGATGCTTCTGCATTAACTACAGTATCAGCCTTCTTCCCAAACAATATTTACAGTTAGAGCTGGGTAGGAAAAGGGCTTTCTTTGTAAGAACATTTTTGAAAGTCTGGACATTTTTCCCATCCTGATTTGGGACAAAAGGTCAATGTTGAGCATTTTCACAAACAGTTTGGGCCAGTGAAAATGTCTCATTTTGATCATTTAAAATGTTTCAATTTTATTTTGATGTTTTATTTTTTAACCTTTCCCTGCCAATCTAATTAGCTTAAATTTCTAAACAAAAAGTTGTTTTGAATTAAAAAACCTGGAATTTTTAATTAAAAGAATATCAAAACATTTCAACAATTTCATTTTTTCAAAAAAAAATAAAAATCAAGTTGGGCGATTGATTGAAACTGACCCTATTTACTAACTGTTTCAACAAATTAGAATTTTTCAATGCTTTGTAGAAAAATTCCCAAACACCTTTATTTACAGTCTATTCTTTCATTTCAGCTGGCAATGGAATATTTCCCTGGGGCTGGGGATGAAAGGATATGAACAGAGATTAGAAAAAACTTTCTGCAATAACAGAAGACCAGAAATCACCTGTGAAAATTGGTAATGTTGAATAAAACATGCAAAGAGCTATGCCAAATGCACAGTAATTGTAATGTATTGACGTTTGAGTTTTCTGGTATTGTAAATTTTAGTTGATGCAGAGGAGTCCAATCCACTTGAAGACTAAGCATATATGATAGTTAGTACTGGTATAAAGTTCTCCATAATGAAGAGGAATCCATTAATGTTCACTGTCCACACCAGCATTCAACTAAGCATCTGAACTAAAAAGTTAAGTTTACTCAGCTACGTCAAGCACACCCTTGAGGGATGTAGTTAAATCAACCTAACCCTTGGTGCAGACAACACTAGGATGATGGAACAATTCTTTCATTAATCTACTTCCCGCATTTTTGAGGAGGTGGATTACCCATGGCAACAGGAGAATCCCTCCCCTTGACATAGGTACTGTCTACACTCAAGTGCTACAGTGGTACAGCTGCAGCACTATAGCTGTGCTGCTGTAGCATTTCAAGTGTAGACAAACTCTTGCACTATAAGTATTTCAATATACACTGTTCACAGATGACTCGGAAGGAATAGCTACTGTTTATTCCTGCACAAGCTACGCTCAACAGGCATTGCTATTGGAAATGTTTTTCCTGCTAACCTGACAGAATTTCTGTTGCATAGAGAATATTGACATTTTCTTATGGCCTCCTAATTATGATTAATTAATTAGGATTAATGTTTGCAAAGTGTATTGAAGATTGAAAACACTATATAAGTGCTAAGTATTACTGTAATTGATTTACAGAGTACCTTTTGTAAACATCAGTGCTTTTCAGCATAACACTAAAACAAATTAATAAACAGTAATACAGCACATGATATTTCTTATTAAAAGGTGGAAGATATGGTTACATGAAAACAATAACTAGAATGAAAGAAACTTTCAAGTCAGGATTCAGAGGAACCCAGGGATTTAGCTGTTCAGCTCTCATATGAGAGAGAACAATAAAATCAGAACCAGATGAGAAAAGCCTGATTCTTTAAACAGCAAATGGCAATGATCACCTAAGATATAAATCAGAAATTTGAGCACAAGCTGAGGATGAGGACATACGCACTTTCCAAAGTCTGCAAGTAAACATGAGATGAGTCATGAAAAACTTTAATCACTTGACTCTTAGTGCACATTCAAGGTCTAGATCATGACTAGGGCTGGCCAGAAAACAAGAATTCCATTTCATGAAAAATTTTGAGGTTTTGGAATTTGTTTTAATTCCCCATCAGAATAAAACTGGCACCTTTCAAAAAATGTTATGAAAAAAATGAGAGCAAGCCTGCAGGAAGGCTGCTAGCCCAGTGATTAGTGCAGCCACATACGATATGGGAGGTTCAGGTCCCTGCTCTGCCTGATTTGGACCTGCGATATGAAACTGGGTCTTTCACACTCCAGATGAGTGCTCTATTGGGTACTCTGGGACAGATCTGTTTACTAGACCTGAGAAATCATCCCAAAATTATTTTTGTCAGTACTGCTATGTTTCCATGAAAATGTTCAGTTTCAAAAAACTGGTGTTTTCCAGTGAAAAAAGCATTTCATCAAAAAATTCCTGATCAGTTGTAATTAGGACCCCCAGATCTGCAACTCTGACAGTACCCTGGAATCAGGGGTGGCTCCAGCCACTAGCACTCCAAGCGTGTCTAGGGTGGCAAGCCACAGGGAGCGCTCTGCCAGTCGCCCCAAGGGCGGCAGGCAGGCTGTCTTCGGCGGCATGCCTGCGGAGGGTCCGCTGGTCCCGTGGCTTCGGCGGACCTCCCGCAGGTGTGCCGCCAAATCTGCGGGACCAGGGACCTCCCACAGGCAAGCCACCGAAGGCAGCCTGCCTGCCGTGCTTGGAGCAGCAAACAGGGCTGGTTTTAGGCCGATTCGACCGATTCCGGGGAATCGGGCCCCATGCCTAAGAGGGCCCCGCACCTTAAGCACCTTTTAAATTTTTTTTTTAAACTTACCCCGGACCCCAGCTGCGGTCTGCTCCGGGGTCTTCCATGGTCCCGCTCCTTTGAGCGAAGCGCCGGCGGGAGCACGGCACGGCCCCGCTCTCCCAGCTAGAGCTCCAGGCAGGGCGGCGGGGCTTGCCACGCTCCGGCCGGGGCTCCAGTCGGGAGAGCAGGGTGGCGGGGCTTGCTGCACTCCGGCCGGGGCTCCAGCCGGGAGAGCTGGGCAGCAGGGCTTTGCCGCTCTCCGGCCGGGAGAGCAAGGCCGCGGGGCTTGCCACGCTCCAGCTGGAGTGCGGCAAGCCTGGCGGCTCCAGCTGGAGCGCAGCAAGCCCCGCGACCCCGGCTGGAGCTCCAGCCAGAGCGAGGCAAGCCCCGTGACCCCAGCTGAAGCTCTGGGCCCTTTAAATAGCCCCCAGAGCCCTGGGGCAGTGAGAGACTCTGGGGGCTATTTAAAGGGCCCGGGGCTCCAGCTGCCTTTGCCACCCCGGTCCTTTAAATAGCCACTGGAGCCCCACCTCTCCCATGCATTCCCCAGCGCTCCCGCGGCTATTTAAAAGGTCCAGGGCAGAGTAGAAGGGGGTTTGGGGGCTACTTAAAGGCCTGGGGTTTCAGCTGCCTCTGCTGCACCCCTTGACCTGCCCACACCAGTCCAGCCCCCCCTGCCTGCAGCCAGCTCTGCACCCCGTGCCCACAGCCAGCCCCTGCCAAACCCCCTGTCCTGTCTCCAGCCACCCCCTGCCACACACCCCTGCAGCCCTGCCCAAAGCCAGCCAGCCCCACACACACTGCTGCCCGCACAGCCCTGCACACCCTGCCCAGCCCGCACCCTCTGCCCTGTCTCCAGTCAACCCCTGCTGCACCCCACTGCCTGAAGCCAGCCAGTTCCACACTCCGCTGTCTCCAGACCTGCAAACCCCTGCTGCACCCCCCTGCAGCCCTGCCTGAAGCCAGCCCGCCCCACACCCCATCTCCAACCAGCCCCACATCCCTTGCCCTGCCTGCAGCCAGACCTTGCCTCCAGTCAGCCCCTGCCCTGCCTTCAGCCAGCCCCATGTCCACTGCTGCCCTGCAGTTTCCAGGGCAGTAACCCTGCACACCTGCTTCAATGAGGGGGGCAGGGAGCAGCTGGGACCAACACATGTGCACACCCCAAGGGAGTGGCAGGGACCCACACATGTGAAATGGCTGTCATTAATAGCCAATCAACAGCATATATGGTGCAATGTATATAATATATAATTTTATTATTCATATAGTTATGGAAAGTAAATAATACATGAAAGAAATGAAAGGCTTTTTTTCCACTTTTTTTTTTTAAGCCATCCCTGCCAGGGCCCCGCCAAAAATGTTCGAATTGGGCCCCACACTTCCTAAAGCCGGCCCTGGCGGCAAAACACCTAGAGCTGCCCCTGCCTGGAATCCTCACACTTCTCTGACCCTGGTCAGTCTGGTTTTAGGCTTGGATAGTGTTATGCCAGTAGACAATATAAGACTTAACATTGTGAGGCACACAGTAGCTGGAAGTGGTGCTGACTCTGTCCATTCCAGGATATATTCAACAAAGCACTTACAACATTGGTGGAACCATATATGCTTCTGTGTGTTCCCTACTTCTGCCTGCTCCACAACAGACAAGATATGTAGAGAGCATTTTTCATTGGTTTATAATCTCCTGTTGATGGTGAATCAATTATCCAAGCAAATTTTAACAACTCTTTCAGCTGCTTATATCATCAATGACCATGAGATATTGCTGACTTGACTGTGATCTCTAGAAGAGATGGACAGAATCATTCATGACTAATTCAATTAATTAGTTTCTCAGAGTACTTAAAGAGTACCTATTTAGTGATTGCTCATCTGCCCCAAGAATAAATTTATGTGGGGTGTCATGGAGACCTTACTCTACCATCCTTGTTCAACAAGTATATGAACCCAGAGGGGAAGATAGTGAGGTTGTAAGTGCTGCAGTTTCTCTATTATGTGTGTGACACTCAGCAATATATGTCCACTTCTTTGAACCTGGTCAGTGTGGATGACCCAGCTTGCGTAATGTCAGCTGAGATAGGAGCTTGGATAAGAGTGAACTGGCTGAGCCTCAACTTATATAAAACAACAGTCAATATAGCTGGTTGGGGTAAATAACCAACGGGAGTGGGGGGGTTACTGATGCTGTTATCAGCTCACTCGGAGGAGGCTACCCACTTTGATTTAGGCTCATTAGGTGATCCTCCTGGATCTGCCGTCCCTTCTGGAAGCTGAAGTAATTATGGTGGCCAAGAATTCTTGTTATTATTTACACTCTGCCAGAAGATGTCGGATTCTGTCAGATGTGGTCCTTGCCACAGTGACACAGGTGCCTTTGTGAATTCAGGGTATGACTGCGGTAACATGCCCTACTTAGGGCTACACCCCAGAACCACTTGGAATCTGCAACTGGTGCAGAAGACTGTAATCTGTTTCTAAGGAGTGTTTCTTACAGGGAACATATCCTATTACACTAGTGCTTAGTGAACTGCACTGGCTTCCAGTTTGTTTCTGGCTGTTGGTTTTACCCTATAAAGTGTTAAATTGTATGGGACCCTGGTTGCCTGAGAGATATCACATACAGAGAGAGCTGACCACAGCAACTGAACTCAACTAAAGCACATAAGCTAATATGCATCTGGTTTAATTCCAACGGGCTGGAGGCAGAGTTCTTGGCAAGGAACACCCAACTGTGGAATTTTCTGCAAACTTCTGTTCAATAAGGCCTGAATCTGTTGATCTTCGTGTTGCCAGGCCTACATGTTCTCTTAGACACTTTCTGTAGAGCAGAATGGGACGGTGAGAGAGTTTTGTGAAAGATCCAGTGGGATTTGGGAGACTCCGTATGTCTTTTTGAAGTATGCTAAACATTGTTCTTCTAGTTTTGTATTTCTACCTGTGCCTGGAGTGTAACATGAGCACATTTAAAATAATAGAAATAAATATTTTTGTACTCTGAGCTAAAATGAAATAACATGAATAATCAGCATATCTGAATAAAGTGGAAGGCGGTCTCAACATACTCTAATAGTTGTGAGCAGGAGGTTTTTAAAACCTCCAGATTACACAAAAGGAAACAGCAGAGTAAAAGTACTGCTGCTAACTGTTAGGATGCAGATCTGGTTTTGAATATTTAAGCAATAATTGATGCTGAATTCAAAGCAATGAATGGCTCCCATGTTGAGGCCACACATTGCTATGTTTATTTAGAAGCAGAGCTGATGTTAGGCATTATATTACACAAGGGAAGGAGATGAAGGAATCTGAAAGCGGTTTCTTCTAAATGGTATTATCAACACAGAAGGAGACACTAGTTTTCTGATGTGAACTTTCTAGCTTTTAAGATTGTTTTGAGGGGGACGTGGGTGGAGATGCAGATCCTGATTAGCTGATTTGCTTATTACCTTGCAGTTTTTAAGTGAAAAGTCATGTTGGGATTGATTAGATTAAAAAAAAAAAAAGAAGTGAGGGAGAAGGCTTGATATGTGAGCTACCAGCATGATAAGACACCATTCATGTTTAGTCTTTTTCTCCCGTTTCTGTTATTAACTATCCCACACCCTTTACTCATTTTGAAAGATGGGAGCAGTTTAAAGATAGCCAAGCAAAGGTTTAAACCAGCTGCAGTGAGTAATCATTTGAGTTGTGGTGCTTTAGACCATCCTTTTCTTAGTGTGCAGTTTCCAGGAATCTCCTGACCAAACAAACTGTCCAGGTCTCACTTTCAGAGCAGCAAAATGGGCCTGATTCACCACTGCATTATTCCAGTTTTATACTAATGTAACTATTGGTTGCAGTGGAGTTAAACCAGCATAGAATTGGAGTAATACACTAGTGGATTTGGCTCACGATCTTTCAGGTAGTAGTTTAGAACCTGTCTTTGAGATTCTAAGGCTGAAATGTTGGAAGAGAGAGAGTCCTGGGGCAGTGCCATGATTAGCTTATAAGGATCATTCTCTGTCCGGAGAGAGAGCCTAATTCTACTCTCTCTTAAGCTAGTAGAAAATTGATGTAACTCCCTTGAACTCTGTGGAGTTGTACCAATGTAGTACTAGTGTAACAGGACAGTTAAGCAAATAATGTAATATCTGTTCCATGTCTGCTTTTTACAGCATTTATTTCTAAACCTTCCTTCTTACCAAAATGAGACTAAAAGAAACTGATCTTCTGATGAGACCCATCCCAATGGGATAATTTATAAATGAACATTTCAGAGGTTGATCTAGCAGCAAGCTTCAGATGTATATTTCAGAGACAGGTGTGATGATCCTGCCTATTGGACCTGATTCTCCACTCCAACTAATGTAAACCTAAAGTAATTTCAATGAAATCAATAGAGTCATGCTGGTATAAACAAAATAAGCCCATAATTTCTCTTTACATTGGCCGGATAATTGTTCTCCTTTTTCTCTGTTTGGAGCCTTTGTCCACCAGTTAAATACTGAAGTTGTTAAATGGCTTTGGCTATGCCTTGGTGGCTAGTTATAGTAACCTAGTCTTAAATATTAACCCTAATGTCTTTAATTCTGAGGTTTAAGGCCAATTTTTTCCCCTTGGTCCTCAGTGCAGTGCTGGGTAAAAGGAAAAGATGTAGCTCCATAACAGCTCATTCTGCCTATGCGGGGCAGACACAGACAAATTGCCTCAGGGTGGTCTCTGGGATGGGAGGGGCGAAGGGAAAGGATTCTGCACTGTAGAACTCCTTAGACTTGCTGCATGCTTCCTCTGTACTCCATCCCCAATATGTTCTGCCAGACTCTAGTTTTGTGTGTAGAGAGAAGGTGGAGGGTCATGGCTGGGAGACTGGTCAACCTCTGTCTATGCAGTAATGCTCAAGCTGGTGTACTAGCCAATCCAGTGTTCAGTGTGTTATACCTGTCTCATGTGTGTTTCTGAACTGATGTCGGGGAAGGAGCAAGAGAGAGGTTCCTTGTGCTCCTTCCCATTCCTGTCCAGTGAACCCTCAAGGAGCAGCCATGATTTAGTTAGTAGTTTGCACTGATGGATGCCTTGATAGGAATCTTTGCAAAATGGGCCAGATCCCCAGCTGGTGTAAAACAGCCTAACACCATTGATGTTAATGGAGACATGCCAATTTACTGGGGATCTGGCCCAGGTATGGTTTCTATTCTTTTCCTTCTCTGGACAATTTTATATATTTGTTGACGATGATCCATGTCTGTCACACATTCTGAAATGTCTCAAATGCAATTTTTAAGACAATAAATGAAAATTAAAAAGAAATTTGATTTGATAATTAGATTGTTTGTGTTATTGGAATACTTAAACAATTTGACATAACAGACTACACTAATCACCCTGAAATGTACTGCAGGGGGTATATTATTGCTAAAGCTGAACTTTGGTCACGGCAGCAGATGGATCCTGGATTCCAGAGGAAGTTCTGTATTATTTTTGTTATATCCAGACTTCCTTAATATCTGGGGAAACAAGGATCTGTTTCCATTCACTTCTATGTCCACTTCTAGGTCTTGCTCCTTGTGAATGAAGACCTGTATAGACTAGAGCCTGGTTATGTCCATGATGTGCTGCATCTTTCTTCATGACCCTCTTTCACAGCATCGCAAATCATCACTTGTGATAAATGAGGAGGCTTAGGCTGTCTGTCAGCAGAGTGGACTGTGTGGCGATAGAGGGCAAGGCTTTCTCAATGGAAGACATAAGGCAACCATTATATAGTCACATAAGAGTAACCAAATGCCTTGAATTGTGAAAGAATTTTATAACCAGTGTTGTGCATTTGGATACAACAGCTGGCAAGGCATGACTGAGATTATGGAATGAAAGACTATGTGTGGTCAGACACACTGAAATATGGAACCCCAGGAGGACCTTCCCTGATGGGCCAATACAGACTGGTCAATGTGGTGATGCCTGAACCACCTGAATACACAAACTGGTAGATCAGATAGGACTACTCTAGTGTCACGAATACATGCGAGTGTGGTGAAATGCAGACCATGGAGCACCTTCTCATTTGCCGACTCCTTGGAAAAGCATCTAGTCTGTGACAAAGACACAAGAAGAAATGGAAGATGTTCAGCTGTGAAATTCCACCTACTCTTGAATCTTCTCATTTTAGGGTACAATTCAAGTCTCCTCTCCTTAGTCTATCCTTCCCCTAAGTGAACGGTGCTCCTGGCATCACCTGGGTATGTTAAGTAAGCAGCCTCTGCTGTATAATAGGGAGGAAAATATCATCTCAACCCTATTTTGTGGTGAATTGTTATATTTCCAATTATGCAAAGTGTGGTTAGAGGCTATGGTGAAAGGCACCTTTATTATATATGCAATCATAATAATTTACAGACATTTAAAGAACTCCCTTTGTTGAAAGCTCTGGAAGAAGCAGTGGGATCCAGCAAATAGGGTACTGGATCAATACTAGGAAAGCTAGGTTTTATTCCTGGCTTGCTACTGACCTGCTGCATGACCTAGGGCAAGGCATTTCTTCTCTTAGTGCTCCAATTTCCCATCTGTAAAATGGGAATGATATTTACCTTCCTTTGTACAGTGCTTTGTGATTTATGGTTTAAATGCCCCACATGAAAGCAAGTTTCTATCATTATTATAAAGCCATTTCAGAATGAATGTTGCATGTGTCAGCAGAGATATTATTTTACAATGGGCTGGGGAGCAGATAATATCATTGTAAGCACTTAGTGTTTACCTTTTGTTTTGGAAATTAGTCTTTTGGAATCAAACCATTATTTCTGTTCTCCTGAAGGCTTGTCACCCAAATATAAATTTTTAAAAAATGATTTTCTATACCAAAATGCTGAAACTAATCTTACAGCTAAAATGTCTTCTATCTAGTGGATTTGCTATGGGAAACTGATATCTTCATTAGCAAAATTAGGTTGCCTTATGGAAGTTGTCTATCCGGAAAGCGAATTTAGCAACTTGTATCATTAGCTGATTAAAGAAGATATTAAATGAAAACCATCACCAAATACATAGACCGATTAAATTAATTACTAGTTCAAACAGCAAAGAATCCTGTGGCACCTAACAGACGTTTTGGAGCATGAGCTTTCGTGGGTGAATACCCACTTCCTCAGATGCATGTAATGGAAATATCCAGGGGCAGGTATATATATGTGTGCTAGCAAGCAAGCTAGAGATAACGAGGTCAGTTCAATCAGGGAGGATGAGGCCCTGTTCTAGCAGTTGAGGTGTGAAAACAAAGAGAGGAGAAACTGGTTCTGTAATTGGCAAGCCATTCACAGTCTTTGTTCAATCCTGAGCTGATGGTGTCAAATTTGCAGACTGTGAATGGCTTGCCAATTACAGAACCAGTTTCTCCTCTCTTGGTTTTCACACCTCAACTGCTAGAACAGGGCCTCATCCTCCCTGATTGAACTGACCTCGTTATCTCTAGCTTGCTTGCTAGCACACATATATATACCTGCCCCTGGATATTTCCATTACATGCATCTGAGGAAGTGGGTATTCACCCACGAAAGCTCATGCTCCAAAACGTCTGTTAGTCTATAAGGTGCCACAGGGTTCTTTGCTGCTTTTACAGATCCAGACTAACACGGCTACCCTCTGATACTAGTTCAAAGTCAGTGCTGTTTACTTTGTACCTTGAACACAAGTTCCCATTTAATAGAGGGCCATCCTGTTCTTTCTTTGTCAAGGTAAACAATCAGAATGAGTTATGGAATAAAGATTACCTTTGTTTCAAAAGCATTCTTTCTTTATTCCCAGAACACCACTTTGTGAGGCCCAGAGTCAGTCCTTGCCAGTAAATGGAGTTAGGTGAAGAGAAAACCAGTGTGAGATTTGAATCAGGCTTACTATCTCATTGTGTCAGGAACCATGGCCTGCAGCTGGGCCTGTCCAGTTGCCAGACAGCCAATAAGTGCAGCTGGGCCACAGCAGAACTACCTGATTAGCTAAGACAGTCAAGTGGCTTGTTCTTAAGCCCAGCAGCTGCAGCAGATCAGTGTCCATACTTGTGGATTGTCTGTCTTGCAGTTGCCTCATTCCAAGATCACTTGCTGTCCTGTACCCAGCCCTGCTCCAGCCTACATCTAGCATTGTTTCAGCACTGCCATGAAAACAGCTCTACTCCTGCTTTCCTTGACTCCAGGTAGTCTGGTTCTGACCCTTGGCTCTGATTTCCGGCTTTCACTCTGTCTCTGCTCTTGGCTCCTGCATTTGGAGTCCAACTCTGGGCTCCTGCATAGGGTGACCAGATAGGAAGTGTGAAAAATTGGGCTGGGGTTGGGGAGTAATGCGAGCCTATATAGAAAAAAGCCCGAAATATCGGGATTTTCTCTATAAAATCGAGACATTTGGTCACCCGACTCCTGCATTGACCACTGGGCCAGACAGTTTACAGTCTGATCTCCTGACACATTAACTCAAAGGAATGGAAAAAAAACCCCTATACTTAGTTTAAAAACCAAACCAAAACTGCTGTGCCACTATCAACAACAACAAAAAGGAATTAGGTGACAAAATTGGCAATATCTCTTTAACTTTTTATTAACATAGCTTTTGAATGGAATATTACATTACTACAGATACATTTTGACTACAGAGATTGAAAACTGAACCATTTAAATGAGTTGTTAAAAAGTGATTTCATTTAACTATATATTAAAACTTTCTCAACTGTATTTACATGGGAGAACAGCAAGGCCAGGTAACAAAATTACTACAACTCCACAAACAGGTTTTCAGAGGTATTCCATTCTATCTGCCTCCTCATGCCTCTTTATGACCATGTAAAGAAATTAGTTGAGGGTTAACTTTGTCACCCTTAATCTTAGTCCAGAAATGACTTTTTGGGGTGAAGTTAGTAAATTAGTCCCAAAAATCCATTGCTTTATGTTTCTGGTAGAGCTGTGAGTCAAATGCTCAAAGTTACTAGTGCTAGAATTCTTTCTCCAATTAGAAGTCCCTTTACTTGGCCAAATATGTGCTTATTGCTAATTTCTCACAGGTGACCTATGATAGGAGGGGGGAATTAAGCTTGTGCCCATTTTTGCTTCTTTACACCATACAAAGATCTAGAAGGTTGTGGGGTGTTTAAGTGATTCCCTCCCCATTTCTCATATTCATTTATTTTAAAAATTAGAAATACAGCTCCTGTCCAGGCTGGGAGACTCTGACCACTAGAGAACTAGCAGAATGGTGACACCTCAAGAACCAAAAGAGTGAAAATTCAGGGCCAGATTTTGGCTTGGCTGGTGTAACAGCACAGTGTGGTCACTCCCTTCATAGCAACTACAAGAGTTGTGGGTAGAGTGCAGGGAGGAGGGCAGCCCCTCACCCCCTGACAGTGCAAGTATACAGGAGTTGGTGAGGAAGGAAGTGGGTAGAGCCTTGGCTCTGCAGTCCCCAAAGCACCAGCTAGCATAGCTTTGCCAGAGGTTGTACACTATGCTAGATATAGACCTTGAGACAAGTTGGCAGAACATGACTCTTTTCCAGTTTGCTCAAGTAATGCACTGCCCAAGTAATGCTCAAGTAATGCCTGGGGTAAAGTCACGACTGAGGAAAGAGCCAAAACAATTTTTAGTTGGATTGTGTGCATCTGCTTTTGTTTTAAATTAACATCTACTGTATTTGACTTTAATGACTAATGTACATTGTGGATAGCTTTATTAAAAAGGCAGCAATGGACAGTTAAGGTGTCAGTGTTCTCAAAAACATTCCCAAGACTTCCCAGAGATCCTCCTGAAAAAAGCGAGGACTAAAGCTGATGTTCCTGTTAGTTCTAAGGTGGAACTAAATTAACCCCTCTCCTCCCACAACCACACCGTTGAGGTCTCCTGTAAAAATAATAAAAAAGCATAAAAGTCCATGGTCCCCTTTTTAAAAAAAAAGTCCTTTTCAGAACATCTTTAAGAACAAAAGTGAGGTAGAAAAACTGTAACTGATGATGTAACGGTTCAGGCAGGCAAAACCTGTTGATTAAATATTAGGAGTGAAGTCTAAATGTAAATATATGCACACAAAAACCTAGGTAAAAGGGTACTCCATGTTGTACTTGGTGAACATTTGCTCACGGTTTTATAACTGCCATTAGGCTTGGCCCACTTGTTGGCAATCTCATCAAGAATTCAAGGACTGAAGGGGCATAATGTCTGGTGGCCCTTCCACTGAAGGCTTGTGGAAGTAAAACAGCTGAGAAGCTACAAGCTGTTGGATGTGTGTGGCTTGGGGGCGGGGGAGGAGAGAGAGAGAGTCTTGTACAGAATGACTTGGCCATACTAATCCCTTTGCTGTCAGTTTTCTAAGCACTGAAATTCACCATGTTGTGTGGAAGATCATATTAAAATAATGCTTGAAACAGCTCTTAAATAGTAGCCCATTGGGATCAGCATTCTATAGCAGCATGTATGACTATGTTGTAAAGGTGTGCATGTTTCACAAAGGTATCTTCCTCAGCATCTTTTTTTTTTTTATACCTTCAGCTGCAGAAGGCCCTGTCACTTTGGATAATAATTTTCCCAGCTAAAATGTGTGGTGGGTTGGGAGAAACCAAATGTCTGTGAGCTCCAAATTTCCACTGACTGTTCTCAAATTAAATACAAATGTGAACAGCAGGAGGCTGACTTTTTAAACAGACAAGTGTTGCTGCACATTTAAAAGATGGCTCCTCTTCTAATCTCTTTATTGGCTCCCTTTTGCCTTCTGCATCTGATCTAAACTCCTAGTGCCTGATTCGTTGTTGCCCTATGGCCTCTTCATACTGATACAGAGGGCCTGCAGACTGGGTGCAGAGTGAAGGCAGAATTGGTACATATTAAGGTTGGGCTAAAGAAGAGAGGGAGCAAGAAGTGACGTAGCTGGGTTGGTGATTTGGTGCAGTGCCTAGAGGGACCATTGAAGTAGGGCTGTAACTTAGGGTTCTGGCTCTTGGAAGCCCCTGAATAAGATAAACTGTCTCTCCTCCACTCTTGTATTCATAACTGTGTCAGCACAGGGATGAATCTGCCCCTCATCCTTGGATTCTAGGCTCTGCACAGATTAGCTCCTGCCTGTCTCTCTCTTCTTACTTCCTTTTGCTCTCCCTTACTTCCTCTACTTCACCCAAATAACATGTCTTACTACTCCCTCTGTGGCCATCACCCACTCTTGCCTCTGCTTTCCATGAGACCTCCTACACCTGGAGCTCCTTTTCTTGACCCAGTCTACCATGTCTCTTTCATATCTCCCTTCAAATGCCTTCTGTTTCCTAAAATATCATCTGAAGAGTATGCTTGTGTTCATTTTGGATAAAATGTGGTTTGCAGGGTGCTTATGCATAGGGAAGCATGCTGTGGCTGACCACCTAGGAACATTCTAGAAAAGGCCAAGGGGAGGGGGCTGAGCTCAACATGTGGAGTGGAGAAGTATAAGCATGTGATGAACAAATCCATATATGGAAAGGGTAAATATGATTGGTTAGAGGTTTGTGTTATGTAACTGCCATGTGCTATAAAATAGCAATGGGAGGGGCTCCTTGCTGGAGGGACTCTGCGTGATTTTTGTACCAGGGGCTCTCCTTTTGTGCACATTGAATAAAGCCTTGTTGAATCGAATTGAATTGAATCTAATGGAATTGAAGACCCTTGATTCTGCACAGCATCTGACTCACTGGGAACCACAAAATCCCAACACATCACAAACATGTCCCCATTTTGCATCAATAAAGGCTGGTCTACACTACGGGGGAAAATCGATCTCAGATACGCAACTTCAGCTACGTGAATAACGTAACTGAAGTCAAAGTATCTAAGATTGAATTACTCACCATCCTCATGGCGCAGGATCAATGTCCGTGGCTCCCCGTGTCGACTTTGCAACTCCATTGGGCTTGGTTGAGTTCCGGAATCAATATAAGTGCGTTTGGGGATCGATATATCGCGTCTAGATAAGACACGATATATCGATCCCCGAGGAATCGATTGCTACCCGCCAATACGGCGGGTAGTGAAGACATAGCCTAAGATAAGTTCTTAATGTCATTCCTTTCTCTCTGCATCTCGCCTCCCATTCTCTCTCTGTTGGTATGTCTACTACAGCTGCTACAACAGCACAGCGCCGTAATGTAGACATACCCTACATCAACATAAGATTTATTTGATTTTTTCAGTCAAAGTAGTTAATTCACTTGTCTGAGAGACTGTAGCCAGGTTGACAGAAGAAGTCTGATGACATAGATTCATCTACACTGGGAGTTAAACTGACCTAACCGTGGCACTCAGGATATGAAATTTTCCCCAGCTCTGAGCAGCATAGTTAGGTAGATTGAATTTTTAAGTGTTAACCAAGCCTCTGTGCTTGCTATTTAGATTGTAAACCCTTCAAGGAAGGAGACTTGTTTTTCAATTTGTGCACAAAGTGCCTCCTATGCTTTAGATTCTGTATATATAATCCTCATTTGAGACCTTTTTTTGCAGTTAAATAAACCCAAATGGATCTTTTTTACCAGTTCAGGAAAGATGAATTAATTCCTCCATCCTCTCCTGTTTGCAGAACTCCTGTTCACGTTCTGGTTGCTGTTGGAACCAGAAGATAACATGCTGATATACAGTGAGAAAAGAACCTATTCTTACAAGATTTACAGCCTAAGGGGAAGACTGTGGTATTCACAGCCAGAACTGTGGTAGGGAGTATATACGGTACAACACCCAATGGAAGTTCCCTGGGGTATTTTGCCTATAGAGTGCTAAGACAGAAAGGCCCAGTGGTAACCAAGGAAACACACTTAGGAGTGGCAACTATTACTGCCCCTTAAAAGGGTGAGGCATGTATTTCTAAAACAATCTTTTCAAACTCTCTGATCTTTGTCACTTCCTCTTAAGTTTCTTTGCTGGTTTTAATCACTATAACTTGCTTACATGAAACTTTCATGCAGGATGTGATCAGCTAAATGCTTATTCCAGCAAGGACTCAGTTTTTAGTATAGTGTGAACGAAGCTACTATTCAGTGACGACACCAGAATTTGGCCCCAAATAACATTGGAGAAGTGCTAAACAATATACAAGGTAGTGGTAAAGCTAGCGAGAGCAGGAGCTGAAGTAGAACTTCTCTTTGGGTACGTCTACACTACGGGATTATTCCGATTTTACATAAACCGGTTTTGTAAAACAGATTGTATAAAGTTGAGTGCACGCGGCCACACTAGGCACATTAATTCGGCGGTGTGCGTCCATGGTCCGAGGCTAGCATCAATTTCTGGAGTGTTGCACTGTGGGTAGCTATCCCATAGCTATCCCATAGTTCCCGCAGTCTCCCCCGCCCCTGGAATTGTCGCGGGTGGGTCTGGGTACAGCTTCACTCCTCCCTCCCTGAAAGCAGCAGACAACCATTTTGCGCCTTTTTTCCTGGGTGATCCATGCAGACGCCATACCATGGCAAGCATGGACCCTGCTCAGATCAATACCGCAATCGTGGACGTTGTAAACACCTCGCGCATTCTTGTGCAGTCTATGCTGAACTGGGACCTGTAAAGCCAGGCGAGGAAGAGGAGGTGGCTACTGCAGAGTGGCGACGAGAGTGATGAGGACATGGACATAGAATTCTCTCAAACCGCAGGCCTCTGCGCTTTGGAGATCCTGCTGGTAATGGGGCAGGTTCTAGCTATTGAATGCCGATTTTGGGCCCGGGAAACAAGCACAGATTGGTGGGACCGCATAGTTTTGCAGGTGTGGGATGATTCGCAATGGCTGCGAAACTTTCGCATGTGTAAGGGCACTTTCATGGAACTTTGTGACTTGCTTTCCCCTGCCATAAAACGCCATAATACCAAGATGAGAGCAGCCCTGACAGTTGAGAAGTGAGTGGCAATAGCCCTCTGGAAGCTTGCAACGCCAGACAGCTACCTGTCAGTCGGGAATCAATTTGGAGTGGGCAAATCTACTGTGGGGGCTGCTGTGATGCAAGTAGCCAAAGCAATCATTAAGCCGCTGCTACGAAAGGTTGTGACTCTGGGAAACGTGCAGGTCATAGTGGATGGCTTTGCAGCAATGGGATTCCCTAATTGTGGGGGGGCAATAGATGGAACCCATATCCCTATCTTGGCACCGGAGCACCAGGGCACCCAGTACATAAACCGCAAGGGGTACTTTTCAATGGTGCCGCAAGCTCTGGTGGATCACAAGGGACATTTCACCAACATCCACGTGGGATGGCCAGGAAGGGTTCATGACGCTCGCGTCTTCAGGAACGCTAGTCTGTTTAAACTGCTGCAGCAAGGGAATTACTTCCCAGACCAGAAAATAACAGTTGCCTGTAGTAATCCTGGGTGACCCAGCCTACCCCTTGATGCCATGGCTCATGAAGCCATACACAGACAGCCTGGACAGTAGTCAGGAGTTGTTCAACTACAGGCTGAGCAAGTGCAGAATGGTGGTAGAATGTGCATTTGGCTGTTTAAAGGTGCGCTGGTGCACATTACTGACTCGGTCAGACCTCAGCCAAACCAGTGTCCCCTTTATTATTGCTGCTTGCTGTGTGCTCCACAATCTGTGTTAGAGTAAGGGGGAGACCTTCATGGCGGGATTGGAGGCTGAGGCAAATCACCTGGCCGCTGATTACGCGCAGCCAGACACCAGGGCGATTAAAAGAGCATACCAGGAAGTGGTGCGCATCAGAGAAGCTTTGAAAACGAGTTTCATCACGGGCCAGGGTACGGTGTAACTGTTGTGTTTGTTTCCCCTTGATGAACCACCCCCCCTTGATTGACTCATTCCCTGTAAGCAACCGACCCTCGCCCTTCGATTACAGCTTGCTTAAGGAAATAAAGTCACTATCATTTAAAAATCATGTATTCTTTATTAAAAAGTCATTATAAAAAGAGGGAGAGAAATGACAAGGTATCCCGGGTGTGGTTTGGGAGGAGGATAGGAGGGAAGGAAAAGGCTACTAAAAACATTTCAATGTAATGACAGCCTTTTGGTTGGGCTATCCACGGGGTGGAATGGGCAGGTGCACGAAGCCTTTCCCCACGCATTCTTACATGTCTGGGTGAGGAAGATATGGAACATGGTGAGTGGTGAAGGTGGTTACACAGGGGCTGCAGCGGCACTCTGTGACCCCGCTGCTCTTCCTGAAGCTCCACCAGATGTCAGAGGATATCAGTTTGATCACGTAGCAGCCCCAGCATTGCATCCCGCCACCGCATATCTTCCTGCCTACACCTCTGATCTTCCTGGCGCCACCTCTCATCTTGAGCGTCCCTCCTGTCCTCATGTTCACTGGAATCTTTCCTGTAACTTGATACCACGTCCTTCCACTCATTCAGATGAGCTCTTTCATTGCGGGTCACTTCCATAATTTCTGAGAACAATTCATCTCGCGTCTTCTTTTTCCTCCACCTTATCTGAGATAGCCTTTGGGATGGAGTAGGGAGACTTGAAAAATATGCAGCTGCATGAGGGAGGGAAAAAAGGGAGAGAAGTATTTAAAAAGATACATGTTACAGAACAATGGTTATACTCTTTCACAGTGAACAACACTATTCACCTTACATAGCACATGTGATTTCACTACAAGGTCGCATTTTGCATCTTAATATTGAGTGCCTGCGGCTCTGGTGTTACAGATCTCACAGATGCAGGCCCGGGCATCAGAATTCAGCTTGCATGCGGCCATGGTAAGCCATTGTCTTTCGGCTTCTGCAGCCTTCATATACACAGTGCCCTCCTTTCCCAAAAAACCAAGCAAATCCCATTCAGTGATGCTTCTTTTCTGTTAACATGCAGCAGCAGAAGCCACTCCCCCTCCAATTCTGTAGGATGATCGCTTTACCCTTCCCCCCACCATACGGCTGGTATCATGGAAGATCACTGCTAACCACCTCCCTTCCCCTCCCCCCCCGCCACCGCGTGGCTGGTATCAGGGAAGATCCCTGATAGCCAAACGCGAAAAAGCTCAGCGCTATTTCCCTCCCCCCGCTTGGCTACATGCAAGGAAGGATTTTTTTTAAGCAACAGGCAAACAGCCCAGTAGGAATGGCCATCTCTGTCCCCTTACTTAAATTCCTGAATTTCAACCAGGTTACCATGAATGATATCACTCTCCTGAGGATAACACAGCGAGATAAAGAACGGATGTTTCTTGAATGCCAGCAATCACCGGGACCATACGCAGCTATGTTTTGTCATGCAATGATACCCGATTACTTGCTACGTGCATGGCGTGGTAAAGTGTCCTACCATGGTGGACGGAACAAGGCTGCCTTGCCCAGAAATCTTCGGCAAAGGCTTTTGGAGTACCTCCAGGAGCACTTTATGGAGATGCCCCTGGAGGATTTCCGCTCCATCTCCAGACATGTTAACAAACTTTTCCAGTAACTTTACTGGCCGCGAATGCATCCCAAGGCCTCACGGCAGATCAGTCATTAAAAAATGCTTGCTTTTAAACCACGTTTTATATTTACAAAGGAGGCGCACTCACCAGAGATTGCTTCCATGGCTTCACTGTCTGGTCTAGTGGCTTGGGAGGGCTGGGAGGGTAATTCCGTCTGGGTCACAAAAAGCTCCTGGCTGTTGGGGCTAACAGAGTGCTGTGTGCGGTCTGCAAGGTCGTCGTCCTCTTCCTCCTCCTCCTCCTCATCTTCCCCCTCTGCCGAATCCTCAGCCATGGTTGAGATTACCACCCCCACCTCGGAATCCACGGACAGGGGTGGGGTAGTGGTGGCGCAGCCCCCTAAAATTGCAGGCAGCTCAGCGTAGAAGCGGCATGTTTTCGGCCCTGACCTGGACCTTCCGTTTGCTTCTTTGGTTTTCTGGTAGGCTTGTCTGAGCTCCTTAACTTTCACTCTGCACTGCACTGAGTCCCTGGTGTGGCCTTTTTCCACCATAGCCTTGGAAATTTTTTCAAATATTTTTTCATTTCATCTTTTGGAATGGAGTTCTGTTAGCACTGAATCCTCTCCCCATATAGCGATCAGATCCAGTACCTCCCGTGCGGTCCATGCTGGAGCTCTTTTTCGATTCTCAGGAGACTGCATTGCTACCTGTGCTGATCAGAGCTCCACGCTGGCCAAACAGGAAATGGAATTCAAAAGTTCGTGGGGCTTTTCCTGTCTACCTGGCCAGTGCATCCGAGTTCAAATTGCTGTCCAGAGTGGTCACAGTGGTGCACTGTGGGATCCCGCCCGGAGGCCAATACCATTGATTTGCGGCCACACTAACCCTAAGCCAATATAGTAATACCGATTTTAGAGCTACTCCTCGTCGGGGAGGAGTACAGAAACCGATTTAAAGAGCCCTTTATAGCGATATACAGGGCTTCATAGTGTGGACGGGTGCGGCGTTAAATCTGTTTAACGCTGCTAAAATCAGTTTAAACGCGTAGTATAGACCAGGCCTTTGTCATAACTTTAATTAGAAACGGTTTGGTTTTGTGTAGGTTTATGGGAGTTGTGAATCTAATCTGTTATGCTATGTTAGCTAGGCATACAGTTATGCTTCCTTATTAGTTGATAGGTATAATATATCACACATGATGCAATATAAAATATAATTAACCATCTCTATTTGTATTCTGATTAAAATACCCCTACAAATATGGGAATCTGTGTTTTACAACATACATCTCATGTGACTGGTTCCTGCTTCAATCCTTTCAATCTTAGACATATGGTAAAGCAATCCAAGATCTTTCACCAAGTCAGATGACTGCAATCACTAGCCTGCAGTGGTTCTTAACTTTGAAGCCTTTTTGAAACTTTCAGAGGAAGCATGGGATCACTTTTAGCAGTAAAAATAGGTCTGATGAAAGTAAATAATTCTGAGTGGAAGTGAGAGCAGTTTGGTGCTTCAGAGATGTATATCTTACTTGCTTTGTATTTCTGTAGGTTTTTGGTTCTCTTACTGAAGGGGTTTTTATCTGGATTAAACATCTTTGGTAACATTCACTTACATGCATGGATTGGCTCTTCAGCAGTATGAATTGTGATTAAAAAGAGGTTCTGCTTCAAGAACAGCTCTTGAACTTGGGCCCATCTGCTACTTCTGGCAAATCAGAGTATGGTGGGGGATGCATATGCACGTATGTCTTTTCTTCTGCTTCTTTAAGGTGTCCCTGATTTGGGGAGTATAACACGTGGTTAAGGAGACCTAATTTGAGACACAGTAAGGTGCCATAGAGCCAGTTGCAAAGGTTCATTTGACAGGAAAAAATTGACATAAGGTCATATTGTTATAGCTCAGAAGAGGCTGTAAACAAAACAAAAAAGTTGGGTATTTGGAACAGGTCGTCCTTACCCTGAAATCTAACCTCTACACTTCAACTTTCTGGATCACTTTCAAAAATGGAAAGGAAGTGTAGTAAATTGACCCTCCCTCCAGGAGAACTAAACTGTCATGGTATAATTCCCCACTCTGAACCTTAGCGTCCAAAAGATGGGGAACCAGCATGAATTCCTCTAAGCTCAATTACCAGCTTAGTACTTGTAGCGCTGCCACCAATCAGGAATTCCAGTGCCTGGTACACTCTGGTCCCCCCAAAACCTTGCCCGGGGACCCCCAAGACCCAGACCCTCTGGATCTTAACACAAGGAAAGTAAACCCTTTCCCTCACTGTTGCATCTCCCAGGCTTCCCCTCCCTGGGTTACCCTGGAAGATCACTGTGATTCAAACTTCACCTTCCCCCCTTCCTTCTCTCTCCCCCTTCCAGACTCTCCCTGAGAAAGAAAGTAATCCTAACACAGAGAGAAATTAACCTTTTTCTCCCCCTTCCCTCCTTTCTCCCCACCAATTCCCTGGTGAATCCAGACCTAGTCCCCTGGGGTCTCACCAGAATAAAAAAAAAATCAGATTCTTAAACAAGAAAAGCTTTTAATTAAAGAAGGGAAAAAAACAGTAAAAATTATCTTTGTAAATTTAAGATGGAATATGTTACAGGGTCTTTCAGCTATAGACACTGGGAATACCCTCCCAGCCTAAGTATTCAAGTACAAATTAAAATCCTTTCAGCAAAATACAAATTTGAACTCCTTTCAGCCATATACACCTTTGAACTCCTTCCAGCCAAATACACATTTGCAAATAAAGAAAACAAACATAAGCCTAACTCGCCTTATCTACCTAGTACTTACTATTCTGAGCACATAAGAGCCTGTATCAGGGAGATTGGAGAGAAACCTGGTTGCACATCTGGTCACTCTCAGAACCCAGAGAGAACAACAACCAAAATCTAACAGCACACACAAAAACTTCCCTCCCTTAAGATATGAAAGTATCCTGTCCCCTGATTGGTCCTCTGGTCAGGTGACAGCCAGGCTCACCGATCTTGTTAACCCTTTACAGACAAAAGAGAGATGAAATACTTCTATTCTATTAACTCTTACATATCTGTTTATGACATAAACTAATCGCACTCCCCCCCAAGACTCGTGTTAATGGTCTAGCCAGCTTAATTTATAGATCTTCTGACGCTCTGGGCCAGGTTTATCTCATTCCTCTCCACCTATCCACACATCTGGGAAATTTTGATGTAGCTCTTCATAATATGTTTCCTCTCCTTTCTTGCATGCTTTGATAAGTGCTGAAACAGTTAACATGGCAGATATTTAAAACATCAGTTAGTGGCACGAGTTAGAACCCATTGAAATCAATATGGCAGCTCACATTTCAAAGCTACTATTTCAGATTTTGCAAATTCAGGAAGATGTCTCTGCACTTGTTATGCTAGCATCACATTTTGAAGGCTTTCTTTGCAATTGTAACAAGTATTTCATTCATTTAAAAAATGAGAGCTAGGACTCTGGAGAACAATTGAAGACTATCCCCCTGGTGACTTTTTGTGTGTTCTGTGGAAAGCGTGACACATGTTTGCAAACACTACCTTACTATGAATAATACTTTTTTGTAAACTGAAGTAGTTTATTTCTAAAAGTCCTTGAACTCCTCTCTTGAGGTCTGTGTTTTGAAATCTTGCCCAGATTTCTACCTCTGCTTCAGAAATGAATCTACAGCCTAATCCAAACAAACTTAAATGGTGGTCTAGACAAATAGTCTTTTGTATTGTGCTTTAGAAATGGACAAACTTTAAACAAGTTTGGAGGGCCCTTTGGTTTCAATGGTGTAGCATTAGGTTTTGTATTTTACACTGCCTTTCACCTTGGAAACTTCTTTATATTGGCTCCCTTTTCAGGTTTGATGGCCTATCCATTTTTGGGGATAGCAGAGCAGCTGATATCCCTAAATTAGACCCTGTAAGTTATTGAAGTCTAACCTGAGATTTGCTTGCTTTTGTCATAAATTAAAAATTCACTGATGATCCATGCATTTTTATTTCAGATACTGGGAATCGTCGAGTCTCCTATGGCCTATCATAATGTACACTCTTCTCCATTCCCTGTCTCCTATCTTCTGCAAAGGAGATTGATGATGTGTAGGACTCAGGAGCATCATTCAACAGCAGTCTGACTCAGACTGGTCATATTGAAGTGCTGATATTAGTCAAACCTTAAAGTGGTACCAAATGCATAGCTGGCATATAGCATTTATGCTGCCTTGGCTATTGCTAGCCCATCATGTTGAAATCACTGGATTTCAGACTGGTCTAATCAGGGCTGTCCAGCAGCTCTGCAATGTTATGACTCATACAGTGCACAAATCCAAGGGAGATGTGATGTAATATTCTTTTTGAACAAACTCTGCTGTAGTTCATGTGATAAGGAGGGGGCAGACATTAGATATGTGTATCACATAGACTTTAAGGCCAGAAGGGACCATCATGATCATCTGGTCTGACCTCCTGCACATTGCAGGCCCCAGAACCTCATCCACCCACTCCTGTAATGGACCCCCTCTGGCTGAGTTACTGAAGTCCTCCAGTCATGATTTAAAGACTTAACGTTACACAGAATCCACCATTTACAGTACTACAAACCTGCAAGTGACTAGTGCTGTACAGGAAGGTGAACACCCCCCACAAGAGTCTCTGCCAATCTAACCTGGGGGAAAATTCCTTCCCGACCCCAAATATGGTGATCAGCAGAGCCATAATTATGCATTTTAGTACCTGGGGCAAGCAATCATATTTGCATCTCCTAGAGGCAACGTGTGGAGGAGCACATGAGGGTCACATGTCCCCCAGGATTTCTTTAGCACAGAGGTTTTCAAACTGTCAGGAATGCCTCCTTAGGGGAGATGCACCCACAGTTTGAAAACCATTGCCTCCTGTCAGGAGTTGGCAGATCGGAAGTTGGTGAGAGCCACCTGGCTTGCTCAGGCCCGTGGCCCTCCACGCTGTGGTGCTGGCTGGTTGCCCATCTGGCAGCCCTCCTTGCCCTGCTCCCTGAGCCAGGCTGCCTCCACACAGCTGATGCTCCCCAAGAAGAGCGGGTGGCACAGCTCCGAGCTGTATCCCGGACATGCTCTTGCCTCTGCCCCAAAGGAGCTCAGCACCAGCCAGTGACACCCTCTGGAGCCAGGTTCTGCCCATGGAGCCTGGCTGCCATGAGATGCTCCCTGAGGTGCTCTTTGGAGTCCTCACTGCCCTTGGGCACCTGCCTCTCAGGAGCCCAGTCAGAGCACTCACTGCACAGGGACTTGCCATTGCAACCAGGTCACTCTCCTCACACTCCCTGTGTGCACTCCCCTTAGCTGCCCTGCGATGTCACAGCCCGAGCTCTGAGCTTGGCCAAGCAAGCCTGGTGCCCAGCCCAGACACTGGGAGTAGGTGGCTTCTGGCAGGTGGATTCACTCCTGCCAGCTCTGGAAATCATGGCCGTGAGAACAGAAACACCCCAGGGTTGCCATATTTCAAGTTCCCAAACACAGGACACTGCCGGAGGGAAGAGGAGCTGGAGGGAGTATTTGGGGGTTGTTGGAGGGGTGTCTGTGCACTTGGAGGGATATTTGGGGGGTAGTGGAGGGGGTACCTGTGGCGAGGTGCCTGCTGGAAATGGACTGCCAGTGCTAGGGTGGGGGATGGGTCAGCTTAACGGGGAAACCCCAGCTGCTGCTGTTGCTGAGGACATGCTGCATGCAGGGCTCCTGCTTCCCCTTCTCTTCTCCATCCCATCCCCTGCCCTCCTTCTCCCGCCCTGCCCCTATATGCTGCGGGGCCTATGTGTGTGGGAAGATACTATTCAATGTGAGTAAAGGCACCAGAATTTGGCCCCAAATACTATTTGGGAAGTGCTAAAGAATGGACAGTGGTGTTAAAGCCAGCCAGTATGGACTAGCGCTCAAGAGACCTTCTCTTTGTTGTAAAAGTGGTTTTGGTTTTTTTAGGTAAGTGTTTAATTTAGCATATGTCTCAATGGGGGGAAAATCCCTCTCGCCATGTCACAAAAGCAAAATATGTAGAGGGAGGGTTAAATCCTCTAAACAAATAGCAATGGATGGGGGAAATTGCACATGAACTTTCAGAACACCTGTTTAATCACTACCCTCCCCAGTAATTCACATACTGAATGGACTACCCAAGGCCCTGATCCTGCAACCCACACCATGAAGACAAATCTCTGAACCTGTGCGGAGCTCCGTTGGCTACAGTGCAGCACCTGAATGTGCAGGAATCTGCCTGTGTCAATGATCTCTCAGGTTTGGTGTCCAAGGTGGCAATGGAAGCTGTAACTGCAAGCATACCTTTATTATTTATTTTTATTTATTTAGATATAAATCACTCTAGGTCCCTTAACACACCATTAAAATACAATCAAATCTCAGCAGTTTTAGTCAGTTCAACAGGAACTCAGCCAGTCACCACAAAAACTCCTTTTGACCCGTGCATCCCTATAGGAAGCATACGCTTTTAATGAAAGCATTAGACAAGTACAGGGAAGAAAGTATATTACAGGGTGCAAATGACCAGTGGATTGACAGGTGTATTATACAGTAGCTGGGTTGCATGGATCCTCCTATCCCAGAACATTGTCATGCTCTCATAACCCCCAATCATAGAACTAAAACCAATTCTCTAAACACATCTAACCAATATTGTAGCCTTCTGGTTTCATTCCTAATGCAGATGTCATTTATCACCAGGAATATTGCCTCTGGGGGATTATGAATGAGTGGAAATGCCAACACAAATTCAATCAGGGCTCTTCTTGAACCTATCTCTTCTGAATCATATTTCTTGATGAATCTTTCAATCAATTAGCTGGCAGTTTATTTTGTCCACATTTTTCACAGACTCTACTGAGTTTGTAGCTCGTTGCCCAGATGAAAGACATCTGTCAGCAGAGCCTAACCAAATCACTCTAGTCCAAAACTACTGCAGATCTCTGGTATTCAGTAACTATTTAATTGCAGCCCTCCACCTTTGCTGGGAGGTTAAGGGGAGGAGAGCAGAGCATCAGGAACTGTCCCTGGATGCTTGGGGCAGGCACTGGGCATGAGGCCATTAGAGACTTTCCCTGACACAGATCCTGTCCTTGATTGCCTGTTTCTTTTATCCTCCCTTTAACCCCTCTGCCTTGAGTCGATGTATGGTGCAGACAAGATGGAAGAAAAGCCCTTTGGGTTTGGACAAACGTTTGAGAGGGATTGGAGGAAGAAATAAAAGCAGCAAGACTTTAAGAGATCCTGGTGCATCTTAGTCTTGCACCTTACAGTGTTTATACTTTTGCAAAGTGGGTGCAAAACACTGCTAAATCAGGAGGGGAGTGTTTTACACTAAGTTCGCACAATGATTAGACAGGCGAGCACCTTGATCACTTACTAATTTTCTGGGGAATGTTTGTCATTTGCTTTCTAATAGATATCAGGTTTAATTTTTTCCACTAGGAGCTTGGGAGGGTAAGACAACTCAGAGTGGGAGGAGGTAGGCTGCAGCTCCCTGTTCCTGAGCTACCGGGTCCCAGTACAAGTGACAGATGCACAGGAGCAGCTCTAATTTATGCCTCGGAGACTTTACATCAGCGGAGGATCAGGTGTTGTGACACTCTGCTCTGCCCGTATGGTCTCTTCCCCACTCTGGGAATACTCCAACAGGCTTGATAACTTAAGGATATCAGGATTCCAGCTTGTTTAATTTATGGTCTCCAGAAGTGTGTTGGCAATGGTGACTTAAGTATTGTAAACTGTTAACTGCTAAGTAGTGGATATGATTGCAATTCAGCAAAGTGACAACACTTTCTGATCTTTTGCTCAGGCTATGTCTTAACTCAGGTTAATTCTGCAGTAATCTAGACTGGATTTACTTCTCCTGAGGCAAATGAACTTCCAGTAAGAGCTGTATCTACACTACAGCCTATGGTGGCATAACTTATGTTGCTCAGGGGTGTGAATAAACCACTCGAAGAGCGACATAAGTTACACTGATATATGCACTCAGGTGGACAGCGCTATGTCAGTGGGAAAGCTTCTCCAGCCAATGCAGCTACTGCCGCTCACGGAGATGGTTTTATTATGCCAACAGGAGGTCTCTTCACCCAACACACTGTAGCACTGTATACGTAGACATGCCCTGAGAAATAATGCTCAAGTTGCTGGGTCCATGCTAATATGTCACTCACTTGTATGTAACAGCAAAGAGTCCTGTGGCACCTTATAGACTAACAGACGTATTGGAGCATAAGCTTTCGTGGGTGAATGCATGCTTCCGACGAAGCGGGTATTCACCCACGAAAGCTTATGCTCCAATGCATCTGTTAGTCTATAAAGTGCCACAGGACTCTTGTTTCTCCTTGAAGCTTGTACCGCTGCTACTTTCTTATTGCAGCATTTCTAAAGCTGGTCTGTAAAGCAGTTCAAGTAGGCATAGATGAAAAAAGAAATTAATTATTTTCAAAATCTTTTGACAGTTGGGGAATTGAATTTCAATTAAGGACGGGTGCTTGTTAAAATAGAGTATCTCACACATCCAAGTATATGAATGTTCTCTGTAATTCAGGTCTGTTTGCAGTTGCATCATCCCAATGTACTGCTTCAGAAGGCAGTACTTCAAGTAGCAACATGAAAATATCAACCAAGATGCCTCAGTCCTCTGAAACTTTCATTTTCACAATGTTTTTTGCAAGAAAATTGTCATTCAAAATGCTAGCAATCAGCACTTTAAAGAGAGGCCAGAGAACAATTCTCAAAATACTGATGTGTCTGCGTGGGGTGCAGAAATGGGCCAACCACAACAAGAGATTTTCTCTAACTGTGAGCTAAATTTATAATAGATTTGAATAACTTGTACCATATACGTAATCTGTAAAACAAAAGCTCCATAAGAGTGCAGAATCTTTTCTTGTTTAGAAAGGCACTTGGAGTCCTGGAACTTTATCCAAATGCAGAATGGCTTTTTGAGTGCATGTGGTGCTACGAGTGAAAGCTGACTGTACACACTTGTGCAGTAAACATTAGTCTCTTTTTTTGTTTGTTTGTTTGTTAATGTCAAGATTAAGAACCGTGGCAAATTTCTGCACATAAATCCCAATGCAGCAAAGTACCAGCATAAGGAAAGGGGAGTTTTCCATGTGCTAATGTACTTTACTTAACAGGGATAGACTTAAGAACATGCTTTGTGCTGTCCTGAACTAGGGTCCAAGAGCCTGACCTAAGTCCCCGTGAAGTCAGTGGAATGACTCTCAGCTCTTTGAGTAGGGTCCCTGTGGGTGTTCACTTTAAGATGAGTGTGCACCTGTGCACTCTTGATTGGAGATTTTCTTCAGCAGCCGTTTCAGGTCTGTGACAGCACCCTAGGTATCTTTCTGCTCTGAGAAGAGGGTATAAAGGTGGAGGTGCAGACCTGCTGCCACTTCAGTTCCTTCTCCTACCCTAACTTCTCAGCACTTCACTTCAAGGCCTGCCTACTAGATGAGACTCTGGTATAGAACGAGATTTGCTTCTCTTCTCCCTCAGTGCCAGGGTACAAACAGTACCGTTTAATAGTAGAAAACCTAATGCAAGGAAAACTTGCCTGCATAATTAGAAACATTTCCAGGCTCAGTGCAGCTACTGATCTATATCTCTTGAGTCCTGTCCGACATGCATTCCCAATTACCCCTTAAAGTTAAAAACCGCAAGATTATCACAGAGCTCAATCAAGGTTCACCTGGCTACCATCACAGCTTTTCAACCCCCCCGAACCCACCCCCATCCAATTGAAGGCTTCAGTCTTTGCTCACCCAACCACTGAGGCTCATTAAAGTCTGTTCAAACGTCTTTTCTTCCTGTCAAGGAACTTGCTCTACCATAGGACTTCAACTATCATCCTTAATGGCCTGTGGAAACCCCCATTTGAACCCATGGGAAACTGTTCCCTCTTTTATTTGTTCCTCAAGACATCATTCCTCATACCATCATCTTAGCGAGGAGGGTGGGGGAGTAAGAAGCCCTGATGGTTCATCCATTGTCCACAGTCTTCTATCATGACGAAGTAATGGTACGTCCACACCCTTGCTTCCTACCTAAAGTTTTTTTCAGAGTTCCATATGAATCAGGACATTCACCTACTTCTCTGTGTGTGTGTGTGTGTGTGTGTGTGTGTGTGTGTGTGTGTGTGTGTGTGTGTGTGTGTGTGTGTGAATCTCAAGTCTCATTCTTTGAGAGAAGTGAGCCTCCATACAATGGATCTAAGAAGCACTTTACATTTTACCTAAATGTAGATAATTTCAGGATTTCACTCAGGTATTGCATCTTGATCACAGAGCAAGTGAACAGTCATCCAATTTCTGCCCAACTGAGTTTCAGGATGCCTCTTAACCTTCTATGAAGCTTCTGGGCCTCAACCCTCATGGAGGGCAATTGTCCCTTCCACGAGGGCTCATTCTATCTATGTGGCCTTACAGCAAAACATACCTGTCTCAGGCCATGGCTACACTAGAGAGTTGCAGTGCTGGTGAGGGGGTTACAGCGCTGCAACTTAGGATGTGGCCACACTTGCAAAGCACGGCCAGCGCTGCAATTCCCTGGTTGCAGTGCTGGCTGTACACCCGGTCGAGCCTCGGGTGTAGGGATTCCAGCGCTGGTGATCCAGCGCTGGTCAGCAAGTGTGGACGCCCACCAGCGCTTTTATTGACCTCCGGGGTATAAGGAGGTATCCCAGAATTCCTGTCCACAACAAACCGGAAGAAAGGGAGCGCTCGCAGTTCAGCCAAACTGCTTATTTAAAAAACAAACACAGCTCCTGTTTGCTGAGCGAGCGGAGGCAGGCAGGGGAATTACTTTGGAATGTTCACAGCTGTTTGCTTGAAGAGAGAAACAGCACTCTCACATGGCAGAGGGGGAGGGGGAAGTCCATGTTGAGCAGTTGCTTATCTGGTCTGACGGGTATTTAGAATTACATAATTTGCATTTAGTGAATGAGAGAGGAGTGGGGGAAGGGAGTTAGAACTTTTAAAATGATTGAAGGTAGGCACTGTGTGTCTTCCAGTCCTTAGAACTTGCAAGGCAGGGAGCTGAGAACAGTGTCAACTCCAAAAATCCATTCTGTCTGTCTCCTCCACGCTCCCTGTCACATTCCACCCCCCCTCTTTTGAAAAGCACGTTGCAGACACTTGAATGCTGGGATAGCTGCCCACAATGCACCACTCCCAACAGCGCTGCAAGTGCTGCAAATGTGGCCACACTGCAGCGCTGGTAGCTGTCAGTGTGGCCACACTGCAGCGCTGGCCCTACACAGCTGTACGAACACAGCTGTAACTACCAGCGCTGCAAAACTGTAAGTGTAGACATGGCCTCAGACATCTGCAGAGCTGTCACCTGGTCTTTAGTCTACACATTTTCTCTGCCAAGTCCCTCATGTGATCTAGCAGCTCATATGAGTTTTAGATAACCTTTTTGTAATCCATTGGAACTACTTTGCAATTCCATGACGAATAAGTATAAGCTGTAGTATCCACATTAACATTTACTACAATGCTGATTCTCATGCTCTGTAATCAACCCTAAAGTATTGATTGGAAAAAACCTGCTTTTCAAAAATTGCATTCTACTTCTAAAGCTCTTTGACCTATCTGCTGGTAAGTGAGAGATGTTCTCTGGATAGCAGGAGTGAATTGTCAAAAAGTATGGGCATCAGTCATATTTTTAGAAGTTAAAGTTGTGTGACATGGATATCAATTCTTGAGACAGGCAAATCCTGTGGACCTTAAAGACAGGTTGCCTATCTAAAGTCTATTTCAATATTTTGGGCCCAAGTGCCTATTCTGATAGGAAATATGCACTGAAAACTTAATATAGTCACAGAAAGTGTCAGGGAAACTATAATTTAATAATCATCCATATCTTGTTTAAAGGAAGACACTTAAAAAGATCTGGTTTGTCTTATTTTTTCCAGGTTGTTTCCCACCTCTCCGCCCCCGCCAAACAGCTGTATAAATGATGCACTGCTTTGGGGATGTTTCTTAACAGTGACTTCCAAAGTGATAATCTTAAAAGGCCTCAGCATCTTAGAGGTGTTCCAGCACACTCCATAGGATAGAAGAAAGAATGCCGTCTGTCGTTTAACATGATGCATTTAGTGATGCACTTGATCAAGAATTTAACCATATAGTAAATATTAATTACATACAAACTTGGTTTTTTTTTGTTGGCTAAGCTGTAATCAAGTAAGACTCTAATGAGCTTTCATTGAGTGATTTTAAAATGCTGTCAGTGTCCTCTGTTTTATCTATGTATGTATCAAGAGGTCATTTCTGAATGGGATATGAGTGTCCTAAGTAAAATGCAAATAGAAGTATGGTAGTTTATGCATTTAAAACACTAAAAACTGTTATACTTGTGTTTCGTATTAGTGGAGAATTTCCTTTGTTCAAAGGAAAATAGATATGCACAATATATGATAAAGCTGTGTGTAGATTAGGTGGGAAGGACATACAGTAGTGCAGAGGGTGCAATTGTGTTAGAACTACAACTGGATTTTTGTTTCTTTCCCTAAATCAACATTCAAAAAACTAGGATAATGCTCTAATTCATAAGCAGTGGTGCTCCACTAGGAGACTGCTTAGATTCTTTTTATTCTAAATTCTCCTGAATTTAAACTTTGTGACTTTACCTTCCCCTATAGCTGCCTCTTACAGGCTATTTAAGTAGCCCTCATCAGCACAAATGCAATATCCTACAGAGTTTGGCAAATACTGGAGTCGGTGATCAAACCAGAACCCCTTAAAATCTTGGGTGTTCAGTTAAAATGGGACCTGATTCCAAACCATTTGCAAAACCAAAGCCCCGACCAATGAAGTTTTTCAAAACACAAAAAACACACACATTCTTGTCCATTGGTATTTCCCTGGCTATCTCCAATACCACCAAGCCTACCTTTTTCTTTTCTAAATGACGACACGAAGCTGTAGCACAATATGACACTCAGCCCCTTACTAGCGCATGTGATCTCAAGAGATTTCAAGCTTTTCATGGTTATCGCTGTGTCAGATATCATGAGAAGGGAACTTTTTGCTCTATTTTAGCACCTCTCTCGGAAAGAATCTGGCAGAGCAGTGAGATGATAATGTCACAAGAAGAATAATACCACAAAAAAGTTACCTGAACTTTTTCAGACCTGCCAAAGTATTTGTTTTGAATTTTATTTTGTGGAAACTCAATTGCTCATCTCTAGTAAAGATGTCATTTACAACACACCATATTTTCAGAATATCACAACTCATTTGTTGCCAACCTCAGCAATTGTTTTTATAATCTTCTCTGTTGTTTACAAAGAAGCATGAAGATCTCTCCTAACCTAAAAAAGGCAGGGAATTTATCAACCATATTTAGATGATGCCATCATATTGAAGTTTCTGATTTGGTACCTATATGCCTTTGTGTAAGATAGATGTGTGTTCTAAGTTTCAGTGACTCTGTTGCTTTGATTTTTAAAAGTGGCACAAAATTGCTTCTTGAGATGATTTGATTTGAGTTGAGTGGTGTTTTTGTCTGGCAGGTTTATATTTCCCTTCCCATCTCCTTCCATTTCTGTCCTCTGTAGCGGTATGTTTTTTGTTTTGTCTGCTGAGGATATATTTTAGCTGGGAGTCAAAACATTTTCCTTCTTGAAATGGGACATCAGTTAACTAATCCTTTGATGCTGTGTCTGCTTCTGATAGTGTCAGCCACATACTATGCCATCTAGCCAAGCGTATTAGTCAAGGTTGTTCTTGCTGTTATTTTTAGAGACTTTAAGTCTGCATCAAAGTAGTAGTTCACAGATATTAATGAAAAACTTGTTCAAATGCAGGACCTTTTTAAATGTTCCAAGATCTTTTTTGTAAAGATTTTGCTACAGGAAGGAAGAAATGAGGAAGGGAAGAAAGATTCCAAGATTTTCACTGTGACCTTTCTATTTTTTATCAGTATAGATTATGCCTCAAAATATAACTTCCTGTACAGAATACACGTGGTGGGTTTTGGAGCCAGATAAAGTGATTTGGCAGTAACCTTATAAGAACTTGCACTACGTGAGAACTTTGTGCAACAAAGGATTCTCCTTTCCCAGTTCAGCCGCTCAATGTTTTGGGGCATCTAGTTATTTAAGGACAGGTTTTGTTGGATTATGATTTTTTTCCATTTCCAAATAAGGAGTGTGGCTTCCTGGCCTGTTTTTCAGATGCATTTCTGATGAATAGCCACAAGAAATCTAGCAATCATTCTTATCTTAAATATCTCTTTCCCTTTTCTTCCTCAGATAATATGGTTATAATGGTGAATGTAGAATGTAAATGTAGAATGAAAGACTGCCAAATTTCAAACTCATTCAAAGACTGTGGTTTTGCAGTTTTGTCAATGCACTGAAAATTCTGGAATATTGACATTCTCTTGTGAGAGATATACCAGTTCTCCTCTGCTTTATCCACCACACTATTCTGTCCTTCCAGTCCTGATGTTTGACCTGCACAATCCAGTTCCTTATTGCTTACTTGTCTTCAACCAACATGGATCTCCTGCATCTGTTTTCAGCCGCTTTTAAATCCCAGAATGTATTGCTTTTGTTAATAACAGCAGGAATAATGCTGATTCAAAGGGACACATGCATTGCTGGCATAATTCTACTAACTCACTGGAGTTATGCCAGCAGAAAATTTGAACCAAAGTTTAAAGGAAACTTACTGAGGGTAGCAGGGCTGGTAGCTTTTGGCAGTAGTAGTCCAGCATGTCCTGAGCATGTTATCAGCTAGCAGATGATGCAGGATACACTGCTAGATAGCCCAGACTTCATTTTCTTTGAATCTGCCTTGACATGGCCTTCTGTACAGTATAAATCCCAAGGCCTGTATGTCATCATCTTTTTAGAGCATGGGGAGTTTGTTTTAGCAACTAAATTTATTTTTGTTACATAATTACACAAAACCCAGGAGCAACCAAATTCTCTTATTGGCCACAGTCCTAATTTCAGTTTTTCAAGATGGAGGATGACCTTTGATCTCTGCAGCCTCATTCACATTCTTTCCTAACAGCAGCAGCTGTTCCACACATTGTATAATATTTATGTTAGAGAGGAAGAATGTGGAGGTCACTCATGGGTTTTTTTTTCCTCCGTGAAAAATGCTTTTCTTTTTCCTCCATTGTGCAGGAAAATGTCACCCAATATTTTACGTTTCTTGAATCCACTGAAAACTGGAAGTTTCACCAGTTGTTTAACTCTATTTACCAAGCTCTTTTTTTGTGATAGTCACTCTTAGATGATGTGACTGTCAGTACATAACCCAGATTATCAACTTTTGTGACCTGGAGGTTTAAAAGCAGCAGGAGCAAAAGCAACATAATGAAAGGAGCCCTACAGCATCAGTCCTACCAGGTTAGAGAAGAGTGAAACTTGCCAAATGTTTTAGTGTTTAACAAGCTCTACAAACATTGTGGTTTTGCTTTAGTATTGTCTTTTCTTTTTTATAAGTAGAAAAACTTGTTGCAGCTGTCCTTATAATGAGAGTTTCTAGGAGGTGTATGTCCTTTCTCTTCTGTGGGGGGTTTATCAGCACTGGCTATGGAAACTTTTAAATAAGCAACCAAGCAGGTCCATCAGGGAATAAGGTACTGTATTGGTTTCCATAAAGTACAAAGAATAACGGGCCTTTCAAAAAGGAAGCTTAAGTTAAGATTTGGAAATGATAAAGTGAAGCAATTTGGTGAATTAATTTACCTAGTGCGGCAATCCATGCAGAAGTGTTCCCTTTAGGGAAGCTAAAGTGATTTGCAGAGGTTAGTAATGAGGAGGGGCAAAAAGGCCTGGGTAGTGCTTAGCTGGCCAAATGATGCCTATTTCCACCTGGGAATTTAAAGCCCTATCCAGTGTCCAGTGAAATCAGTGGAGGACTTTCAGTTGGCTTTAATAGGGTCATTAGTAAAATGATCTTTGTAAAAGTGAAGAGAAACTATTATGAAAACCACCTCTTCCAAAGCAATTTTAAGCACTTAGAAAGAGAGAAAGAGGAGCAGGGCTTAAACCCAAAAGGAGCTCTTAGCTGTGAATTTTTTTTTTTAGAAAGTCTTAGAGAGAAGGATGCCTATTGCATCTGTATTTTGAAATGAATTATAAACGTTTTCCTTTTTTCATAACTTGTAGACTCGATGGGAAGACCTAGAGCACAATAAATTACCTATCACTTAATAATCTCATTCATTTATACAGTATTGGAAGCAAATTATTGTATGAACTATTATTTCCAAGAAAATAACTACAGCAATAATTCAGAAATCCCGTATTATTCTCAAAGCTGCCCTTATGCCACAGTTTCTTAACAAAGGTGATTTCGCATTGCTGTTCACGCTTCAGCTCAGCGTTTCAAGTTCCTATTTGATAAACAAAACAGTGTGATTTGAATATTTTCTCTTTTTTTTTCAAAGTGATGCTGATAACCATTCATACAAATAAACTAGAAGAACACAGAATGCCACAGTGCCATTTGAACAAGGTTACCTTTCAGAGCTCGCTAGCTTCTACTTTTAAAAGTATTCACCATGACATGCAAAGCCATGAAAAGAGATGAAGATTTGAAAATTTAACACACTTATTCAAAATACAGTATAAATGAATGACAGGCCCCCAATCTCAGTTGAGGCTACCAAATAATATATATAAGTAATAAGTACAAACACAAAATTATACTTACAAATTATGGCTTCTTCAAATTTTCAGAAGTATTAAATGATATTTTTAAATAAGTTTTTTAGCTTTATGGGATGATTGTGAACTCTAATACTAGATGTTTGCTATGCAAGCTGTGATGATCATTTGTGATTGGATAGTAAGCAATAGGGTATTTAATATTTATGCCAGAAGTGCTTTATGGATGTGAATTTAAAATTCCTGCAAATACACACGTCACTTTGAAATTCACTTTTTGTGAATGTTTATATTCATAAAACTTTATAGGATTAAGGTTCACAGAAACTAAACCTAGGTAGATTAAAGGGAACATATTTATTTCTAGACTCTCTTTATGTGTATTTTTGAATGTATTGCTAAGCAGAATGGGGTTCTAATCTCTGATGAGATTGTTCGTTGCCACAGCAATAACAGCAGTTGGAGTAAATATTTATGGACATTTTTAAGTAGTATTTGCCCATCTCTAATTATACGTACGACATTATTTATTTGTTTCCAACACACCTTCTTTGGGAATATAGTGATTGTCAAGATTTAGTTATACAGTTGCTTTCTGTGAACTAAACCACCATAAAGCATGAGCCTATATTTAAGCTTTGACTGCATAATGTATTTGGTTTCTCATAAGCAAGATGTTACTAAACTAAACAATGAAAGAGGACTTGCAAAGACCTTTACTCTGATTGCCACAGTTGTTCTTCTTGACTGTAGGATTTTTCGGCCTTAAACTCTGTAACTAAAGTGATCCCTTGACCCCGCAGATGCTGGTGCTTGCTGTTTGATAAAAAGCAATTTTTCACTAATAAGCAAACAAACAATTCCAGGCACCTCAATTACACATTCTCAGTTGTGTATTAAACTTGTATTCAGTGATCCAACATTTTGATTTTATATCCAAAGTATAGTGATTTGGCTGTTTATATATTGGATGCCAAGGTAAGTGGATAGCGTCCCTTTAGGGATGTGCATTCAATCTGACATAGGAAGTGCTGAACTAACACTAAAATAGTCACAGCAAGAAGTTAGTGTGTCATTAATTGTTGCTCTAGGTAGCTGCCCATGCAAAATTGATTCTCAAGAATTCAATACGGATTACAAATCTTGTAGCTGGAGGCTAGGTTGGGAAAAAGGAAGGTGAATAGTAACATAGATACTTGCATTGTTCAAAGTTAAAATCTAAACTGTGCTTTGGTCTGACATATGCACAAAAGTTGGTGATTGCTTTTTGACAACAGTTGGCTGTTTGCTCTTTGTGTTGCAAAGCATATGCTATCTTTTCTTGCTGAAGCCGTGCTGTGAGTTTATGCCTCTTCAATAGCATGATAAGGCTGTACTCGCAGTAGCCAAATACTTTATAAATGAATCTAATTGTTCTCAAGATGCAGTAGGATTTTCAAGAGCTTTTAGGCATGGTGGTAAGGGGAAGGACTTAGCACAAAATTTGACCCTTCTAAACTATATACAGGATTTAGTATTGCCAGCTCTCATGATCTTATGACGACTCTAGGATACTTGATGTTCTACCTAAAGCACCAGCACCTGGCCTCAGCTGATCACAAGAAAATCTCAGCTTTCATTTTCTAAGAAAGCAAGTTTCTACCCCTGGTGGTTGTGGAGAAAAGCCTGAATGAGGTTCATTTTAAGGAATTAAAACTAGGCCTGGCCAAAAAATGTCCAACAAAACTTTTTCTGTGGAACACTGGCTTTTTTGACTGACTTGGGGGGTTGGGGGAGTGTCTTTCTGTGAAAAAAATGGAGTTTTTTTTAATCAAAAGTAAAAAATCTGAAAGCTTTGAAAACCATTTTTTTAAAGTACTTTGACTAAGTCAAAATTTTCTGTGGAAACCCACTCCTTTCCTGTTTTCTAACCAGCTGTACTTAAAAGACCAGAAAGAAAATAAACAGGACCCCTAATCCATTCTTTTTAAAAATCTCACACTTTTAGGGAGACTACACTCATGATTTTTTTGGACACTTGGGGGCTGGAATCACTGATTTTGGGGAGACTTTATTCTTGGCCATCTAAGTATCTGAACTTCCTCTATAGTTTCAAGGTCTACTATAGCAGGGGCTTTCAACCTTTCCAGGCTACTGTACCCCTTTCAGGAGTCTGATTTGTCTTTCATCCCCCCCAAGTTAAGCCTCACTTAAAAACAACTTGCTTACAAAATCAGATATAAAAAACCAAAAGTGTCTCAGCATCTGCTAACTGAAAAATTGCTTATTTTCTCATTGTCACATATAATTATAAAATAAATCGATTGGAATATAAATATTGTACTTACATTTCAGTGCATAGTATATAAAGCAGTATAAAAAAAGTCATATGAAATTTTAGTTTGTACTGACTTCACCAGTGCTTTTATGTAGCCTGTTGTAAAACTAGACAAATATCTAGATGAGTTGATGTACCCCCTGGAAGAGCTCTGCATAACCCCAGTGGTACATGTACCCCTGGTTGAGAACCACTGCACTATAGAATAAACTAAACAAAGAATAAGTGCTGATGCAACAGACTATTGCTATCAGTAAAAAGAGATTCCACAGGCCAAGGTCTATTACTGCATTAATTGGTAGGATATAAAAATCTGTCTCTTTGCCTATAGCTTCTCCCCTACCCAGTGTTTATTTACATCCCAGCTTGTATGGTGTCTAATTTATATTGTAAGCAGTTTGTGGCAGGGACCAGTATATTATGTGTCTCTTAACACTATTCAGACCTGTGGGGCGATATATAAATAATGAGCTTAAATGTGACACTGGCTTACTGCTTAGAGGCCCACATATTCAGTAGCAGAAAAGAAATAAGGTGGAATAAAACTTGCTGAATGAAGTCCACTCTTATGAATTCAGCCTGGATGTGGAAAGGAACGTTGTGAAATCAGGAGACCAGAGTTGTGTTAAAATGTGATGTCATGGCCTGAAAAAACACTGAGATCTACGACATTGGTTGGGGACAGAAGATTATTTTAAGGTAACTAGGTGGGGGAGGTGGTGTGGCTTATGATATGGCAGTACTATTATTAAGGAAAGCAGCAACTCCAAACTTGTCAGAAGATTGGTGAAGGCTGTCATGAATAGCACAGCTAGTGGAGAAGAGGATTACACAAGTAACTTTCTATAGTCTATAGGCCAAGTAGTTTGAGTGGAGTTTAATGTATTTGTTTTGATCCATAAGTGGCTCAGTACTTTCAGTCCTATTACCTCTCAAGTGTGATGCAACTGCAGCTACAATCAATGGAGGTGTGTGTGCTAACAGACCCTTGATATAGGAGAAGGGTGTGTTAGAAGAACTTTTTCCAGGTAGGGTCCTGGACTCTGGAATCTTCACTGTCCCTCAGTCCACCAGAGCCCAAATTTGTCAAATCTCAGGACATGCTGTAAGGCTCCTCTGTTTCTCAGTCTCCTGAGCCAGTGTGGTTTGAGGGATTGAGTTGATCAAGGGATGATAGTTGTGATTTCTCCCCCCCAGTGATTTGTGGCAGGGGTGTTTTTTGGTCAGGGCTGACTTCATAAGGTAAATTGCTTGCTCTGGTTTTTTTTTAATTTAATTTAATTTTTTTAAAAGGAATTCTTGGACTCTGATTCTGCAAACACTTCCTTATGAGCTTAATGTTATGTATGTAAATATTTCCATTGAAGTCAATGGAACAGCTCTCATGTAAAAGGTTGAATGTGCACATGTGTTTATGGGATCCAGGCTGTGGTTTGAACTTTAAAATATTTGTATGAGCACCTACAGACATTGTGATTGGTGCTAGAGTAAGTAACGTGAATGATTTGTGCTCCTTGTAATTACTTGGACCAGCCTTTTTTTTTTTTTAAGCATTTTGTTTCCAAAACTCTCAGCTCCATAGGCAGTTAAATGTACCAATGAGTCTGCAGAACCTTGAAATCATTTTCCAGCATGGAGTTTTGCACAACCTGTCAAAAAGAATCCTGCTGACATTGTATAATCAATATAGTCTACATAGTGCACATCAGAAGAGTGATCGACTATTAGAACTAATTTCAGCACTAAGTAGCCAAATCACCATCCCTGGTGTAACTTCATTGACTGCAATGGATAAATTTGACCCATTAAGGCTGAGAGTAACAGCAGGCCTTGAAGAAGGAATTCTGTGCCTTTAGGTGCATATGTTTACTGCAGCAAATTTATATCCCCTATCTTGGTTCTCCCCCCCACCCACTACTGGCTTTGGTAAATGATAGGGAAATTGGCTGAAATTTTTAGTCACTTCAGAAATAAGACACTCTCTCTACTGAAAATCTTAAATGCCAAAAAATAAAAGCCATATAGTATCTTTTATTTTCCCAAGAAAGGCCCAAATTATTTTGGTGCCTTACATGGGTACACAGGAGATGGGTGGAATGTGCAAGAAAAGATCAGACATCCTGGCTCTTACCCTTGTGAATAATCTTAACTTTTCCATCAAAATGACTTTTTAATTGGCAATCAAAGTGTGAGTGTTTAAAGAATTTTGCAATAAAAGCCAATAGAAAGATTTTATTATTGAGGGCAAAACTATTTACTTTTGAGGAAAATTACATTGGAAAAATTAATGCAAAACTACCAACCCTTATGTTATCTTGATACTCAGCTATTTAATGAGTCTCCTCCCTGGCTTGTATATCCCATAGAAAGGGTGCTCCAATCATCTGATAAAGATTATGGCCCAGATCCACAAAAGTATTTAGACTCCTATCTTCCATTGAAATCAAATAGCTTTGTGGATCTGGGGCAATATCTGAGACTGGTTAATGGGTTCAGGTTGTGGCGTGGGAGAGAGAAACATGGGCCCCGTTCTCTGTTTCAGATGCTCCCGCCATACCGTTTTTTGTTTTTGTTTTTTTCCAGGAAAGCACTTTACAATAATAGAAATGTGCATGTAAAGCAGCTACAGTAGTGGTTCTCCATTCAGTGATATCCCCTACATTGGTGGGATTCCCCGGGCCTGATTCTGCACTGACCCTGAGCCACTGGTATAATGGTGCAGAAATAGTGGAACAAACAAAGAATCAGGCATGCAATGTACAAAAATTGATATATCCCAAATGGAGGTGGTATCCCTAATTCTGTTTCCCAGTGAATATTGTTATACTTCAGCACTCATGTACTACTCTGGGGGACATCATGTCTGTATTACCATTGCTGATTTCCTTGGCACTGCAACAGCAGTTCTACAAGTAGTAGTATTCAAACATGATAGGTTGGCAGATTTAAGCACATGCTTACATGCTTGGTGCCAGCCATGACTCTGAACACAACACCTTTATGACCTTGAGCCCTGGCACATTAGAACCCAGACCAGGCCTGTGCTAAACCACATTGTCAACACAGCTCTAGCTCATAGTGACCGCGTTAATCCTAGCCTTTTTTGGGTAGCTGCAGCCCGAATGTACCTCCGCTTTTTCTTATTTATGGCTTAAATTGTGAACAAGTTACCTCAGAGCAAAGTAAGCTCCTGTCAAGTTTTTGTGCCTCCTGTTTACAAAGGAATCATTGCCTAATTACAGCTGTATTGGTCCACAAGCCACAGCTCTGTATTATTCAGTATGAGGCAATAATGCAGAGACTTTGATGTAGAGCTCTTAACATGAGACAATGCAAATGACATTTACTAGCAATTTTTTTCCCCCCATTAATGAACAGTACTTCAGGGAGTATAAAGGCAAGAGGCATATAATTTCTGAACTATTTAAATTGCTAATTAGATCTGTACAGGAGGTGTATTCCTAATGCAGACAATTACAACGGTTCCTAAGTGTTTGCCTTACAGTTGCTAATTACTGCAGAAGCCAATTAATTGCTGTTGACTTTTTGTATTCTTTTGCATATCGCCAGTTAATATTTACATTTATAATGAAGACAAAATTGGCAAACACTGTGTCATTTTGTAATGAACAATTCCAGTGTCTAAACAATGAGCACATTATCTCATTTGTGCCTGAAGAGTACAGCTGATTAGCATATGTTCTGTGCATGCTAGAACAACATTGCTCTTTCTTCTAAAGAGTGAAAACGTCATTTAGGTGCAGCAAATACAGGTGCCGTGTCTCTAAGGTGCTTTGAAGTGCTTGTTGCAAACTATTTAACAGAGAAAACAGACATCCCAATGTATAACAAGGTGACGTGATTGAGCCTCTCAGCTCAATATGTGTATCAAATGTGTATTTTTGTGGTTTTCAAGCCCTGCAAGGCAATCCAAGCACAAACTTAATGCTGTTAGAAAGCAATGCTGTCAAAGTGTCTGAGAATAGGACTGGGAGCCCAAAATATCTGTAGTGAATTCTTGGCTCCATTGAAGACAGTAGGAGCTACAGATCTATTTCAATGGAGTTAGTATTTTACCTTTGGCTTCTAATCCCATCCGTGGCATTTGTTACTTCTGCCTTCATGGAGAATTATTATAGAACTTGTTACCTATTTTTTGACTTTTGGACTGTCCTAGAGAATATAACAGAAATTTACAGCCCTGTTATAGAAATCTGCAGGATCATTTAAAAAATCTGAAGAAAGGATGGCATTCTCTATTGAAGTGTGTAGGTCTTTAGACTGACTTCTACGGTGTCTGGTTGGCTTCATTTGTATTAAATTGTACAGGCCTTAAAATCTGCCTTGAGCAAGAGGCAGTGTAGCGTTGTGCCACCCCAGGACAGCCTCAGTTCATTACATGATTTTTCCTTTTGGCGGAAGGGGGAAAGTAATCTTGCCATAAGCCAACAACAGATTACTTCTGTCTCCGTACTCACTCAGCTCTTAGTTCGAGGGAGGAGGAGCAGAGTCTCTGTCCCTGCTTGCCCACCTGCACAGGGAGGGGGAAGGGCATTGTGGCGGGAAGGAATAAAAACCCTGCAGTGCCTATGTCCTCACATGTTGTTTCACTGTGACTATAACATCCACCTACAAATAGAACTGGGAGGGGAAATTACTTAGAATCTCTTTCATTGACTTCCGTGCACTAGATCAGGCCCTTAGAGAATAATCAAACCTTGTGACTGCAGGTCCCAGGATAAACAGGAAACTCTGTTTTCTCCCCCTTCCCATGTACTAAGATCAGTACAAGTTCAACATCAGTTCCAAAGACTGAGCAGCTGTGGAAACATTACTTTTTACCAAAGGTATTATTAGACTTCCATTTTAGGGATGTTAAAATATTCCATCTGGGATTAGCATATGGAGAGGACGGCTGTTGTAGTTGAAACATATTAGCTGATGAAGTTTGTATTGCACAGTTAGAGGTTTCCTTGAGTCTCCCAGCATAATTCATTAACTAGTGGTTTTTGCTAAATCCCAGACTGGATTTTATTTTGTCTCTGTTTGAAGTGGACTCCACTAACGACTCTACCCTTTATGCCAAAGAGATTTAGAAATGTGTTAATTTATTGTCACCAGATCAAATAAAGCTAAATTAATCGTGGTAAATTTGATTATTATAATTCAGCATTGGCCTATGAAGAGCTCTTAGAGTTGCAATTACAGCACTGATAATGACACTACATTATTTTAAATGTCTGTTGTCATTATTATTAATTTGGTATCTAGTGTCAAGGTGCTAATCCTAATGAACTCATTGGAGATTTAGGTGGATATTACATTATTTCCCTAGGTGTTTCTACAATACATTGGAATACACTGACCTTTAATAAGATATTTGAAACATAAAATATCGTCGTGTTTATTTTCACCCAAAGAGAGCAAAGCATGTGCTTTCAGTGATTTTTTTATTTTAAACAACAACAAAAAACCCTACAAAGAAGAAAAAATATGACCCCACAAGAGATTCCAGAGTTTCTCCCCTCTGTAATAGACTGTAGCAATTCTGAGAACAAGATGGCTGACGTCTCTACAGAGTTCTTAGAAATTTACTTGGAAAATAAGGACGCAATAGTTTCAAGTTACAAATTCAGTAGTGTTGTTTTAATAATGTCTAACTAATATTGATTCACCCAGGGAGTGCATATGACATCCATGTGGACAATAGGAAATAAATTCACCATTCAATTAAAGAGATCCAGTGTAATTCAAAATAATGGGACACTTGGATCTTTCCAAGGGAGACATCTGCAAAGGGGAAATTTCTAATGGCCTAAATTCCATAGCTTTGCCAATTTCAACATTTGTTTTGCATTTTTTCTTTGTTTTTTAACAAAATTTTTAAAGTAATTTAAGTTTCATATTTGGGAAGTGCTTGAACTTTCTCTTGTTTTCTTTCATAGCTGTTTATGTTTCTCAAGTCAAAATATTTTATTAAATATATATATTCTTGTTTAGCATTGATATTTGGCTTTGATTACTTTCCCTGTATTGTTTATGCCTCAATTTTTAATTAGACTGAATCTGTGTAAGAGTTAATATGTACAAGATGGGGGTCTCTATCCTGGGCGGTAGGGGTAGTGATACTGAAAAATACTTGTGGGTCATGATGGATAATGATGTGAACTCCTACCATGATACTGTGGCCAAAAGGGCTAATGTGATCCTTGGATGTATAAATGGAAATAGTGAGTAGGAGTAGAGAGGTTACGTTACCTCTGTATTTTGCACTGGTGACAATGAATAGTCATTGGGCCAGGGCAGAGAATGAGAGTGACTCTCTAGCTGGTGGGTAGGACACATTCCTACAGTGTAGAAGAGTCAAGTTCAAGTCAGTTCTCCACAGCAAGTAAAGGGGATAATTAAACCTGGGTCTCCTACACACCAAGTGCATGCCCTAACTGCTGGGCTAAAAGTTATAAGGAGACCACATTCTCCTACTCTGGCTGTTTTGGGTATCTAGCCCTTTAAAAGTGCCCCAAACAAATGTTGTGGTGCAAACAACATATTTCATATAATTCAATATATTTGATTTGCTGGAAATTTTCATGATTTTCAGATCTGGCGTGACCCAATGGATTTTTTTTTCTTCCAGTTTTTCGGAATGGCCAGTAAACAGAAATAATCCTTTAGTCATGCTACTTATAACTTGATATCTAATTTAACAGGCTTTTAGAAATTTGGTACATAATACAAAAATTATAAACCACTCAAATTGTAGCTCACATTAAACTTGAAATTTAGAGAAATATGATGTTGGGCTGCTATTATTATTATTTAGTTGTAATAGAGATGTGGCTAATGTCCCAGTCATGGATCCAAGTTCCATCGTGTTAAGCACTGTGCAACCCCATAACAACAAGAGACTCAGTTCTTTGGGTCAGGCACTAAGCAGGGTTCCACAGGGCTGCAGAGGGAAAAGGTAGCTTAGAAGCTGGGCCATAGAACTTATAATCAGGAGATCCTGCTGTAATGGGTGACGTTGACTTTAGGGTGGAGAGCCTGCACAAGGCCCAAGTGTCTCATCTGGAAGCGATGCACACAGCCTGCTAGTCTGGTGAGGCTAACTCTTTTCTTGCAGGCTGTAGAGTTGCTCCACAGCTGCTGAGTTTGTCTTTCCTCTTAGGGTGGAAATGATGGGCTCCACCTAGCCAACCACACCACTCTCCCCGAGCTGAACAGGGTTCCCTGTAGTGGTGTACTCCATAAGATGTAGGATTTCTCTATGCATGAGGCAATCTGCACCATGAAGATTTGTCCCTTCATGTGGTGTTTGGGTAGTGTCTAAGGCCTTCTATATGTCTTCTGAAGTAAGTTCAATTTCATCCTAATGTTTGTAAAGTTCCTTGATTAGAAAGTGTTACAGGTGTGCAAAATAGTACGTGTTGATTTACTCATGGAATTAAAATCCGAATGCAAGAACTTTCCCATTCCTCACTCATTCCCTTCCTCAGTCTTAAAAAGTCAAACCAGGAGAAAACCAAAAAGCATGTAACTAATGAAGTTGTGACGATTCTTTACCATATTATTTTATTTGTAAGTTCCATACCTGCCCCTATCTTTATCTATTTTGTCTTTTAGATTATAAGTTCGCAAGGGTGTGCGGCTGTCACTATCTCTGTAGAGCAGAGGTTCTCAAACTGTGGTCCATGGACTACAAGTGGTCTGCAAGCTCCATTCAGGTGGTCCATGGATAGTCTCCCTAAGGTATACGCCTGGGCGGCCGCACACGAGAAAACAAAAGGCCACCCACCTAATTAGTGGAGCCATGCAGGTTATGGCCTTGGGGCAATAGGTGTTAGGTGTGAGGGGGCAGTGGAGTGAGAAGAGGGGATGGAGGGAATTTGGGACATGCAGGGCTGTGGCAGCCAGAGAAAGAGGTGACTTTCCCCAACTCCAGGGCTGCGGCTGCCAGGGAAGGACGGCCCTCTTTCCCAGCCTCAGTTCTGTGGCCGTTGTGGCGGTGGAGAGACCTTCCTCCTTCCCAGCCCCAGCTCAGGGCTGCCACAGATGGAGGGAGAGGGCACATCCATCACATTAGAAAGGTAAGACTACTGATATTAAAATGAGTTGTGTGCTTTTATTTGTAGAACAAAATCGTTAATTATTATTATGTTTTTTTTATATGGCACTTTTATCCAAAGCACTTTACAGTAGTTAGCTAATGGTACAAACAACATTTGGAAAGATCACCAAGTTGTCCATCAAGACCCTCAGCAATTTTCAAGTGGTCCACGAAAAGAAAAGTGTGAGAATCACTGCTGTAGAGCACCCAGCACAATAGGGCGCTGATTTTGACTGAGTCCCTTGCACATTACCATAATATAAATGTTTACTACTGATACAGTACTATGTGCTTATTTTTAAACTGGGAGCCATACCCTACTGTTGTCCTGTTTTGAGTTTATAAATCATCAGAGCCTTGTTTATTGGGCTGGAGTTTTTTCTCGTTCTGCCATACTTTGTGTTTAATTTCATGCATTAAAAGGTGCTGAAAGTTGTCAGAAGTAATAAGACTGTAGTCATGTTATCCTAGTGCCATTTACAGAGTCAAAGCTGTGTGCAAAGTGAATTTCTTTCCTCTGACAGGACCACACATCCATCTCTTCCCATCAGCTCATTGATGCAAAGAGACTGTGACAAATCAAGTTCCCATGTAATTATTTCTTTTCTCTGTGTATTTTCCCTTTGTTTTTCCCCTCCACCCTGTTAGAAATCAAACTAGGTACTCTTTGTTTAGACATTCTGTTCAGCCCTTGCACCAGCTCTGCATATGTTAAACTGCATTCAGATATGAACATGGGCTTCCCCTGTAATCTTGAGGGCTACAGTCTCACATTTAAAAGAGAATTAGTCACAAAGACTCGCCATGGAAGTAAAACAGCCGGTTGGTTTGCATGTTAGTGCTGTTAAAGTAGTAAAGCAAAGTTTTTAAAAAGGCAAAGTGAATATAAGAAATTGGGAACAGTAATTAGAAAGAAACAATTTCAAAGTGTGTAGAGGAACCAAGCTAACTGACTATAGTATGTGAGCAGGAAAGGCAGCCCAGTAGCTATTCAGTCCTCTTCCTTGACTTCTCTTTGCCCTCCTCTTTGATACCCTGGGTGAGAAACAATCTAAACTGGGGTTAAGAAAGGGTCATTTGGCTAATGTCGAGGTGTCCCGTTAACTAAACTACTAGGGCAGTAGGTTGACTCCTATTTTAAATTAGTGAGGTTTTTTTGATGGTTGCTAACTTCGGAGTTAGAGGGGTGTGATGAAGTTTCACATTTTTCTAAGTGCTATTGGCCTCCTCCCCACTCTAGTGAGCCCCCAGACATTTTATCTGTATTCTGTTCTCACCCAGAATGTTTTCTGTTTGGAGTTTCAAGTGATGGATGGATGTGGCATAAAAACACCTACAATATCAC